>NC_053022.1:194770894-195070894 GCF_003073215.2 Triticum urartu
GATGCTTTCTCCTTCACGAGGCCAAAAATTATATATATAATTACGATCACGATGAAAAAGATGCATAGGATAAAACTTCTAGTGAAATTACAATTTCAATCGCTTATAGTCCCATGATCCCATATCATCACATAGCCTATACCATGTCAATGCATCTCCCTTCAAAGATAAAGGGAAGACCTTCTTCTTGATAACATCATCGGGCATACCTGCAAGCTTAAATAATCCACAAACTTCATCCACATAGATTAAGTGTAAATTGGGATGCAATGTTCCATCTCCTGCAAAAGGATTAGCTAGCAGTTTCTCTATCATACCCGAAGGAATTTCAAAGTAAACATTTTCAGTAGATTCAGTAGGTTTAGGAGCAACTCTTTGCTCTACTGGTGGGGGTGAAGACTCCCCGAACAAGCCCCTCAAAGGATTATGTTCCATAGTAACAAGTGACAGTAAATTTCAGCACACTATATAAATTTTTCCACACCAAATTCCACCTACCAAATGCGCTTCACTCCCCGGCAACGGCGCCAGAAAAGAGTCTTGATGACTCACAAGTATAGGGGATCTATCGTAGTCCTTTCGGTAAGTAAGAGTGTCGAACCCAACGAGGAGCAGAACGAAATGATAAGCAGTTTTCAGTAAGGCATTCTCTACAAGCACTGAAATTATCGGTAACAGATGGTTTTGTGATAAGGTAATTTGTAACGAGTAGCAAATAATAAAAGTAAATAAGGTGCAGCAAGATCGCCCAATCCTTTTTGTAGGAAAGGACAAGCCTTGAAAAACTCTTATATGAAGGAAAGCGCTCCCGAGGACACATGGGAATTATCGTCAAGCTAGTTTTCATCACGCTCATATGATTCGCGTTCGGTACTTTGATAATTTGATATGTGTGTGGACCGGTGCTTGGGTGCTGTCCTTACTTGGACAAGAATCCCACTTATGATTAACCCCTATTGCAAGCATCCGCAACTACAACAGAAGTATTAAGGTAAACCTAACCATAGCATGAAACATATGGATCCAAATCAGCCCCTTACGAAGCAACGCATAAACTAGGGTTTAAGCTTCTGTCACTCTAGCAACCCATCATCTACTTATTACTTCCCAATGCCTCCCTCTAGGCCCAAACAATGGTGAAATGTCATGTAGTCGACATTCACATGACACCACTAGAGGGATGAAAACATACATCTCATCAAAATATCGAACGAATACCAAATTCACATGACTACTAATAGCAAGACTTCTCCCATTTCCTCAGGAACAAACATAACTACTCACAAATCATATTCATGTTCATAATTAGAGGGGTATTAAAATGCATAATGGATCTGAACATATGATTTTCCACCAAATAAACCAACTAGCATCAACTACAAGGAGTAATCAACACTACTAGCAACCCACAGGTACCAATCTGAGGTTTGGATACAAAGATTGGATACAAGAGATGAACTAGGGTTTGAGATGAGATGGTGCTGGTGAAGATGTTAATGGAGATTGACCCCCTCCCGTGAGAGGATCGTTGGTGATGACGATGGCGATGATTTCCCCCTCCCAGAGGGAAGTTTCCCCGGCAGAACAGCTCTACCGGAGCCCTAGATTGGTTCCGCCAAGGTTCCGCCTCGTGGCGTGTAGCGACCCGACCTCAAACGGTCAAGTCTCTGTGTATCTGTGCCATCCCTGGATCGGTATGCTGGCACACACAGTACATCAATGTATATATTAAAGTGCAATCACATGAATAAATAACGTAAAACTGATATATACCTCATAAGTCTCAGCGGAAACAAATAATCGGGTGTGGAGTCCCATCAACGCCATCGGCAGGTTGAGTGTAGAACGTAACCCTGTACCGTACTCTTACTCGTCGGAAGGAACATATCTGCACATGAGATGTTGCAGCCGTGTAGGTCAGTACATCGAATGTACCGGCAAGATCACAATATGAGGAAAGCAGATGATAAAACTATTCTATATGCAATATGGCTTTGTGGCTCTGTGTCTGATGTTTTTGCGTAAAAGCTGGTTTTATTTTCCCTACAACAAAGGAATATCAAGAGTCTGTACTATGAAGTTTTCTGTCATGACATGGTTCCGCCAACCGATGTCCCATACCCAAATCATCATAAGTTGCCCATAATTAAGTTATCAGTCCGGTGTTGGGAGTTCCGAGATAGATCCAAGTCCAGAGGCTCAAATTGTCCGTAACCGGGGACACGGTTAATCGATTAGGTTTTAACCCTCTATAGAGGTTTGTACACTTTACCCGCAAGATTCGATCCCTCTCTTTACATTCTCGCACTTCAGGGTGTTTGAGAACAAGATGACCGAAACATGGTCTTCCTAAGAGTTCCTCTGACCACTGTCCGGTGCTCATCCAATCCTACCGTAGTTCTACATCTGCTAGCACCGTCCCAGCCAGAGTCACAACTAAGGTCAACCAAGTCAGAGCCCATAGTGACTTGCGGTTGCACAGGTAAGCTTCCGGGCATGAAGTATTTTTCCGTCTCTTTGAGTCTGAGTGAAGCTTTCCGCAAGATGTCATGGCGCTTCTCCATGCATCCCGGCCAACCACTGGTTTCTCCAGGGTGCCCGTCAACCGTCCTTCACCCAGTAGTGTGTATTGAATTCTTGTCTCGAGTCTCGAAATCTTGAGGAGTCCGGAAGATGCAGTCCTTGCCGGTGCCATCATGAAGTTGTCACCATTGACGTAGAGTCCTCCTTTTTCACATGACTCTCATGCACTCATACCAAACCCCGTCTACTATAGCGTAGCATTAAAACTATATAACGTCCCGGGTTTGGTAACTGGGAGATGGGTTTCTACCTCATGCATTCTACTCAACTACAAGATTCAATAACACTACTGGAGAGATTGTTGAAAGGGTGCTACTACATGCAAATAAACATAGGTATGGAAAATATGGTCAAAGTGAACTTGCCTGGTAAGTTGATGAAGATAACAACGCTCTCGAAACTAACTTGATAGGACTATTCGCAACTCTCCGATGAAATCTATAATCACAAACATGAAATTTTCATAAGCAAGCATTCTAGCAAGCAAATCTAACAATCAAAAGAAAACTCAATAAGAAAACCCAACACAAAACAAATAGCACATCGAAAGAACTAATAGGGGAAAACTATAAAGAACCTACTAGGAAAACCTTTTGCCTTAACTACAAAGATAGTTTTGTCCTAAGCAAAACTTAACAAAGAAAATACTAAACTAATAACTTCAACAGAAAATAAAATTTAAATCAACTAAGTTAACATAAAGTATTTTCATAAAGTTTTACTAGCAAAAGGAAACACATAAAAAGCTAAAAAAAACTCTAATTATGCGTAAAACAAAACTAGTAAGAAAAAGAAATAAAACATTTTATTTTTCTGTAAATAAATTTTCACCCTCTAGTACTACAGAAACAAATCTGAAATAAAATATAACAGAGGTGAAAATAATTTTTAGAGTAATTAAAACAAGAGAAAACATAAACAAAGTGACATAAAGTAAAACAGAGTTGTTTTCGAGTAAAACTAATTTTAATGAAATCTATAAATACCCAAATTAATCCTACTGCTAGGCAAGGTCAAAACAAAGCAGTGGCAAAAAGAATCACCTAAAAATATTAATTCTACCTCATTTTATAGCAGAAATACTAATCTGAATAAATCTCATAAAAACAATTTTTTAAAAACTAAAACATGGCCTAAACTATTTTATACAGAAACTAGACAAAATTACGAAACTAGGGCAATTGGAATCACTCAAATTGGATCTAAAACATAAAAGTTATAAGCAATCTAAAATCAGAACTATTCTGTTTTTTTAAAACGAAACAAAAAAAAAACAGATCGGGCACTAGCTACAAGTCGGGCTCCTATTGGGCCAGGGAAGTGTGCGATCCGAATCTATACAGTGCTCGGCTGTAAGATAACTAAAACTCTAGTCCGCTCTTCATAAAAAAACAGCGAACCGGTTCGATCTAACCAAAGAAAACCGATCTACCAAACAAACCGATCTAAATAAAACCGGTCAATATAAGAAAAACCAGAACAATTTTTTTTCTTAACTGAACGATAGAGCTCATAAGTACAGAGAAGAATCAACGTATGTTGGGGCGATGGGGCGACTCGGCTCCGGCGGTTCCGATGGTCGGAGGCAGCGGCGGAGGTGTCGAGTAGATGCGGTGATGAGTCGCGGTTACGGAGGTGGCGACGGAGTAACTTGGGAACGTCGGATGGCTGCGGGGCAAGGTGACGAAACTCGGTGCTCCAGGTGCTTCGACGAAGACAACGAGTTTGGTATGGCCTCTGTAGATGGAGAGGGGATGCAAGACCTTGTCAAAACAAAACTAGAGATTGAGAGTCGTCGAAACACAAAAGAAGAAGACTCTGGATGGCTCACCGGAGTGGAAAAATGACGATGAACTACAGCGTCTTCGGCCAGATTGGAACGACAAGTACGAGCTATAGGGGTGGACGTGGCGAGAGATTTCAAGGGGAATCGGAAGAGGAGGGTCGGGGCTATTTATATGACATCTTCCTTGGGCGAGGGGAAGCTTGGAGATAGGGTTTCCAAGAGGATCGGACGTGGCGGCGGCGTTGGGTACGTGTACGTGTAGGTTTCTGTATTGTTGGGTTCATGGGGAGAAGAAAGAAGAGGTGGGGCCCTTCAGGCAGTGACCGTGGGGGATGGGGAGAGGTTCGGGCGGCCGACGCGCTGGGGATCGAGCGAGCATTGGCGCTGGCCTCCTCGACCTTGTGCGGGCGGCGCTCGTGTGCTGGGCGCTGGCCTGGCTGCTTGCTGGGCTGGGCCTGGTTTCTTCCCTTTTTTTGACAAAGAAGTTGGTGCGTGGCCTAAAGCACGATGCTAAAGCGCTCGTGCGCTGGCTGGGCGTTGCCCTTTTTTTGAAATAAGACAGAAAAATAAATATAGAGAAAATATAATATAAATTTTATATAGGACATATATATATATCAAAATTCCCAGAAAAATAAATCCTATCACCGAGCACATTTTTCCAGAGGTAAAATCCAAACAAAAAACAATTTTTTTATATAAATTCCAAATAAACTCAAATTTGAATTCAAAAACTTTTGGCATTAATTTTCTCCTGACTTTTTGGGAGTGTCATGTTAGCTCCTCTCATACTTTTAAACAAGTATTTGTCACGGGTATTTCAAATAAATTTCGAATGCCAAGTTGAATCCAAATTCAAATAAAATGCAAATGCCTCTGAAATTTCCAAATGCCACTCAATTTCACACAATCAGTCACTCACAATCAAACAAATAATCAAAGTTATTTATTTAATATAACATTCCAAAATTTAAAAATTTTGGATGTTACATGGCAGCGGAGTTTCTTCCCGAGATCTTGCTTATGATTTTTTCCTCGACGAAAGACTTGATATAGTAGAAGATGGGCATCGGAGGGCCACCAGGGGGGCCATGAGGCAGGGGGGCGCGCCCCCCACCCTCGTGGCCAGGGTGTGGGCCCCCTCTGGAACTTCTTTCGCCCAATATTTTTATATATTCTGAAAATAACTTCCGTGAAGTTTCAAGACTTTTGGAGCTCTGCAAAATAGGTCTCTAATATTTGCTCCTTTTTCAGCCCAGAATCCCAGCTGCCGGCATTCTCCCTCTTCATGTAAACCTTGTAAAATAAGAGAGAATAGGCATAAGTATTGTGATATAATGTGTAATAAGAGCCCATAATGCAATAAATATCGATATAAAAGCATGATGCAAATGGACGTATAATGGACAAGTCCCATCCGTTAGCTTAGCATAATGATCGTTTAGTTTTTTCCGCTATTGCTTTTTTCATGACTTATACATGTTCCTCAGACTATGAGATTATGCAAATCGCGAATACCAGAGGAACACCTTGTGCGCTATCAAAAGTCACAACATAACTGGGTGATTATAAAGATGCTCTACAGGTGTCTCCGATGGTGTTTGTTGAGTTGGCATAGATCGAGATTAGGATTTGTCACTCCGTGTATCGAAGAGGTATCTCTGGGCCTTCTCGGTAATGCACATCACTATGATCCTTGCAATCAATGTGTCTAATGAGTTAGCCATGGGATGATGCATTACGGAATGAGTAAAGAAACTTGCATGTGACGAGATTGAACTAGGTATGATGATACCGACGATCGAATCTCGGGCAAGTAACATACCGATGACAAAGGGAACAACGTATGTTGTTATGCGGTTTGACCGATAAAGATCTTCGTAGAATATGTAGGAGCCAATATGAGCATCTAGGTTCTGCTATTGGCTATTGACCGGAGATATGTCTCAGTCATGTCTACATAGTTCTCGAACCCGTAGGGTCCACACACTTGACGTTCCATGACGATTTGTATTATGAGTTTCCTGTTTTGATGAACCGAAGTTTGTTCGGAGTCCCGGATATGATCACGGACATGACGAGGAGTCCCGAAGTGGTTGAGACATAAAGATTCATATATTGGAAGGCTACATTCGGACACCAGAATGGTTCGGGTCATTTCGGATAATTTTCGGAGTACCGGGGGTTACCGGACCCCCCCCCAGAAGTTCATGGGCCCTAGAGGAAAGGATAGGAGGGCCACAAGGTAGGCCGTGTGCCCCCCATGGCCGGTCCGAATTGGACTAGGGAGGGGGCAGTGCCCCCTCTTTCCTTCTCCCCTCCTCCTCCTTCCTTCCTTCTCCCTCTCTTGGATGGAAGGGGACTCCAACTAGGATTGGGAATCCTAGTTGGACTCCCAATGGCGCGCGCCCCCTCTAGGGCCGGCCTCCTCCTCCTCCTCCCCCTTTATATACGTGGGAGGGGGCACCCCAAAGGACACACAAGTTTCTCTTAGCCGTGTGCGGTGCCCCCCTCCACAGTTACACACCTCGGTCATATCGTCGTAGTGCTTAGGCGAAGCCCTGTGTCGGTAAACATCATCATCACCGTCGCCACGCCGTCATGCTGACGGAACTCTCCCTCGGCCTCAACTGGATCAAGAGTTCGAGGGACGTCACCGAGCTGAACGTGTGCTGATCGCGGAAGTGCGTTACGCGGTACATGGATCGGTTGGGTCGCGAAGACGTTCGACTACATCAACCGCATAACTAAACGCTTCCACTTTCGGTCTACGAGGGTACGTAGACACACTCTCCCCTCTCGTTCCTTTGCATCTCCTAGATAGATCTTGCATGATCGTAGGTAAAATATTGAAATACTGCATTCCCCGACAGTGGCATCCGAGCCAGGTCTATGCGTAGATGTGTAGGATCGAAAGTATGTCTAGAGGGGGGTGATTAGACTACTTGACCAGATAAAAATCTAGACTTTTCCCAATTTTAGTTCTAGACAGATTTTAGCAACTTAGCACAAGTCAAGCAATCAACCTACACATGCAATTCTAAGAGTATAGCAGCGGAAAGTAAAACAATTGCATATGAAGGTAAAGGGAGGAGTTTGGAGTGTGCAAACGCAATTGGAGACACGGAGATTTTTGGCGTGGTTCCGATAGGTGGTGCTATCGTACATCCACGTTGATGGAGACTTCATCCCATGAAGGGTAACGGTTGCGCGAGTCCACGGAGGGGTCCACCCACGAAGGGTCCACGAAGAAGCAACCTTGTCTATCCCACCATGGCCGTCGCCCACGAAGGACTTGCCTCACTCGGGTAGATCTTCACGAAGTAGGCGATCTCCTTGCCCTTACAAACTCCTTGGTTCAACTCCACAATCTTGAGGGAGGCTCCCAAGTGAAACCTAACCAATCTAGGAGACACCACTCTCCAAGAGGTAACAAATGGTGTGTTGATGATGAACCCCTTGCTCTTCTGCTTCAAATGATAGTCTCCCCAACACTCAACTCTCTCTCACGGGATTTGGATCATCTCAGTTGGACCAAAACGTTACGAAAGGGAAACGGAGAGTTTGCATTGCAATCTCGGTGGGACCGATCGCTCATCTCGGTTGGACCAAAACGTTACGAAGGGGAATAGAGAGATTACAATCCCATCTCGGTGAGACCGAGATCCCTATCAGTGAGACTGAGATCCCTATCGGTGAGACCGAAAAAACTAGAGTTTCTGGCAGTGGCTATGTCAACTAAACTCGGTGGTGCCGGATAGAAAATTTTGGTGGGGCCGAGTTTGACTTTTTGTTTGAGACATATGTGTATGTGAGAAACTAGTTGAGGGTTTTGGAGCATATCACTAAGCACTTTGAGCAAGCAAGCCATTAGGCAACACCTCATCCCCTCTTAATAGTATTGGCTTTTCCTATGGACTCAATGTGATCTTGGATCACTTAAAATGAAAGATGTAAAGTCCTAAGCTTTGAGCTTGAGCCAATCCTTTGTTCTTAGAATTTTGAGGGATCCACTTTTCTCATCCATGCCATGCCAATCATTTAGCTTTCCTGAAATGTTTATCTTGAAATAGCATTAGCTCAATGAACTATATGTTGTTAGGAATTACCAAAACCACCCATGGATAGTTGCACTTTCAATCTCCCCCTTTTTGGTAATTGATGACAACATATAGATCAAAGGTTCGACAAATGATAAATAAGATTGAAGAAACATCGTCGCTTTGAGAAGCATGTGATAAGCAAGAGGTCCCCCTAAATTTGTGCATTATTTAAAATTTGCTTTTGAATGCAAATGCACAATCGATTAGGATCATGGGTTACTCTTCCATGTCACATACATCTTGGTGGAGTGCTCAAAATGATAGAGATTAAAAGCATGCACTCATCACCAAGTAAGTGAATGATCATGTAAGGAATATAAAGGATAGCATCATTCAACCAAACATTAAGGGTAGCATATGATCAACCACATGATCAACAAGTATCTCACAAGGACATAAGGTATCTCACACAAGCACTCAATAAATAAGTTCAACCAAAATAGCAAGAGAGATAAAAAGAACCACACTCTCTCTCGAAGCCTATGATCTATACATTTTTCTCCCCCTTTGGCAACAAGTTACCAAAAAGTTCAGAAATGCATAGTGCTAAACGACTCTCAGGCTTGATCATCGGGAGATGGTGTAGAGAGAACTCCAAGGATGAAGGATTCCAATGAAGTAGTTGGAGCTGATGGAGTGGGTGCTGGAGGTGGCACTGGAATTGTGGCTGCTGGTGCTGACACTGAAGCTCGAGTATCTGTTACGGGCACTTCAACAGACCTTGGACTGTGTGGCACTCGCTTGAAAGCATAAGTGGTAGACTTTCCCTTCTTCTCCTCTGCTTCCTCCTGTAGCTGCTCAAATGCAGTTTGGATCTCAGTTACCTTGACATCCTGATCATAAAACTTCTGCTCAACGATCCTCTCCAAACTCTCCTAGTTCCGAGTCAAGGTGGCCAAGCCCTTCTCAATTCTTAGTGTAGCTTGAATCAGATATCCAAGCTGATCTTGCCTGGTCTTCAAGAAGACCTGAGCTGCCTCTTCAGCAGTTGGCATCCTTGCAGCTTTCTCTGCCCTTGCCTTCTCTCTCTTCTCATGTGCTTGAGCTGAAGATGGTTCATTTTCATCCATCACCACACTGTTGTCTTCAAATTCAGGGTACATGAGTAGGTGCTCCTTATCCAAAAGATATGTGCATGTGCCCATCTTTGAGTTGATGAGCTCTTGAATTTGTGGGGCATACCCACAACTTCTCTTCTGGTCAGCAGCAGTCCTCTTGATTGTCTCAACAATCAAACTCATGACCTTGAACTTCTGTGGGACATCAAATATGTGCAACAAGTTTATAACATGTCCTCTGATCATCTTGTGATCACCTGACTTGGGTAGCAGTGTGTGACTTAGAATCCAGTTTATGGTAGGCAGACCAGACAACAGGTAGTGGACAGATCCAAACTTATGTGTATCCAAAGCAGCATCTGGGATCTCTTTGTCCATGTTGGCCATTGTGTTGTGGTCTTTCTTCTTATTAGCATAAACATCCAAGTCATCCTCACTTTCTTTTGGGGCATTGATCAACTGAGCCCATTCATCAATAGAAGATTGGTACCTGGTACCCTCAGACATCCAAACGATCTTCCCATCTGGATAGAAATGGGCAGTTGAGTAGAACTGCATGATCAACTCATCGTTCCACTTGGTGAGCTTCTCGGCAACAAATGTGTCAACTCCACATGCCTGGAAGCTATGATACACACCTGGGAAGTGATCCTCATTCTCCTTAATGAACTCCCAATCCACCCATTTCATGTCACATACAATGGGCTTCTTGTCAAGCAACACCGTCTCATAAAAATCTTGTTTGTTCCTTGGTGTGAAACCTGTAGTCCACAACAGTTCTCCTCCTGATAGCATAAGGATCAGACTGTCTCCATAGTCTCAATCCTGCATCCTTCCTGATTTTCATGTTTTCTGCAACTGGATGTGCATCATTGTGGTCAGGGATCTTGGGTTTCAGCTTCCTCAACACAACCGAGTCATCTTCTTCTTCAGCAGCTTCAGGCACTGGGGCCTTGTTCTTTTCCTCAGCAGAAATGTTTCTAGTGCTTCTCTTGGGCTTCTGAGCTGGAGCAGTAGCCTTGGGAACAACTTTGGGCTTAGATGGAGCAGCCCCTGATCTGATTGCATCTCCCATGAGCTTTTGTGCTTTGGGTGCTGGTGCAGCATCCTCTTCCTCTTCATCATCATCTCTCATAATTGATGATCCGCCAAGCACTCTAGCAGTGGTCTTCATGACCCTTTCCTTCCTTTTCTTTCCTTCGCCAACTGCCTCTTCAGATGGCTTGGAGGTTTCAATAGTGGATGCTCTGGCCTTAGACATGGGGACTCTCTTTGGTGGTGCCTTCTTATGCATCCCTGGCTTGACTGTAGCAGCTGAGCCATACTCCTTTTTTAGCACCTTTTTCTTTGAAGTGGCCTCATCCTCAACAGCCACATAATCTTCATCCTCTGAATCAGAAGTTCTCTTCTTCCTTGTCCTGGTAGCTGCCTTTGGCAAGTTACTTGGTGTGCTCCTGCTGCCATCATCAGAAGAACTGGAGGGACTAGTGCCCTCACTCATCTGCACCTGCTGTTCAGACTTGTTCTGGCTGTCACTTTGATCAGACATCTTGCAGGCAAACTGTCAGCAGACCCTCTGAATAGATTATAGATGAGGTAGAGTAGATGAGCATCACAAAGTACAGGAGTTTGCAAAACAATTGACTCAAAAACTTAGTTTTAGTTCTTCACAAAAAGCATTTCGGAGCTATCAATTTGTAAACTCGGTGATACCAAAGCAGCTTTTGGAACCTAAACTAGTGAACTCAGTCAGAACGAGTCACAGTTTGGTGGCACCGAGACTGCTAGGGTTTCACAGAGAATTGAACTTGGTCACATCGATTTGCAATTTTCGGTCAGACCAAAAACACATGTGCAATGGCCTAAGCCAAATCGGTGAGACCGATTTCTACAACTCGGTCGGTCCGAGATGAATTCGGCGGAGACCTAACCCTAAATTTTCAAATCAAAACTAATCTATGGGACGTTTTCGCTGGACAGGATGATTTCATTCATGGCGAGAATCATGGCAAAGCAATGTGCAAGGAATCGGAGTTATAGATTATCACAAAGAACAAGTTCGTACCCTAGTTCGGCGGCGAACTTGCTACGGCGGCAACGGCAGGGCAGATTGTCGTTGACGGCGGCGGAGACCAGCGGCGGGTGGTCGCTGGCGACAAGAAGACGATCCGGAGACCCGAAGTGGCAGAGTAGGTTATGCGCGGGCGAAGGGGTTTCATAAAAATTTCCAAAATTTGGCCTGTCGGTATATATAACCTGACCCTATAGGTGTGACTGAGTGGAACGACTCGGTGGCACCGAGATGCAAAACTGCAGGCAGTTACTGCAACTTGGTGTGATCGAAAGGTTCTAATCGGTTGCACCGAGATTGAAAACCTAGATCAACTAAGTGATCTCGATAGGACCAAAAAGGATGAATCGGTCAGACCGAAATGCACAAAGAGGTTTTGGAAGTTTAAGTCTATGACGAATCGGGAACTCCGAGTGCTCCTCACACAGAGTGGTTCGAATCTGACTGGATCAAACTTTGTGATGTAGCATGAATAGAGTTTGAGACGAGAAAAACATATATAGCTAGAGGGAGTTCTTAGGCATTCTTGTCCATCCATTTGGCAAAAGAGAAAAAGCCAAACAATCAAAGCAACAAATGGATGTCCTTGAATGAGTAAAATATGCAACCAACATGCTTACTCAATAAGATGGCAAATGAAATATGTGACAAGGCATGCACAAACACTCTATCATCTATCAAGCAATTGGCGATGACTAGGTCATCCATATATGAGTATATTGACTTAGGAGTCAAATGAGAACATTTGATCATAGGTCATACTCATCGTTTAAGCACAAGTGGGGATGCCGCTTTTACATAAAGCATTGTTGTGTTCACACCATTAGAGTTGCTTTAACTCAATTGATTAGAGTAAAGCTCCCACTAGATGTGATATCCCCCCTAAGAGGGATCAACTAACCTTGGGTTTTGTCGATGATGACTTCATGTAGGTGTTGAAGATGTAGATGCTCAATGTTGATGTAGATCATTCGGAGCAATCCTTTGGAGTGAGTTGCACTTTAAATACCTACATGGGTTAGTCCCACTAGGAACAAACAAGGATATCCATAGACATAGAGTGATATGTACACAAGATGATGTCCATGGAAGCATTAGGTTACCTTGTCCCTTGTCTTACCAACAAGAGGGTTTGTGACTCCTTGAACTAGTGCAAGATATGAAAGTTGTTTGCACTTGTCCTCGCCAAAATGATATGAGTGAAGTATGTTGGCGGAGTCACCCTCAAGAAATCTCTAGTTCTTTTTCTTCGGGATCCACACCATCTTGATGGGAATCCTTGGAGTTGTAGTCGTACTTGATGAAGTAGAACTTTATGTAGTATTGGGAACCCACTTGACCAAGGCCTTAGGTGCTTCTTCAAATGCATCAATCTCCTCTTGAAGCATGTCCTTGCCTTTTAGCTTGTGGTCTTGTGGTGGAAGATCATCTTGAGATTGTGTTCCTTTGAAAGAAGTAGGATCATACTTCTCTTGTTAAGGAACAAACTTCGTCTTGGGGTATTGATCTTCTTCCCACTCAACTGCATTGGCATTGAACTTCCGTTCAAAACCAAGACCTTGATTCTTCCGGTGTCTTCCTTGCCTGCGTACTATTTCCTCAAAATGTTAACTTCCAACAAGGCTCTTGTGAACACCTTTCTCTATAATTCCCTTCAATAAGCTATTTTCTTGCTCAAGTGTAACTTGGCTAAGAGAATCATTAGTGGAATCAAGAGAGCTACTAGAAGCAACAACATTGGATTTAGCATGATTGTTGTTAATACTAGATGAAGAATCTTTCTTGTTCTTGTTACTAGAATTAACTAGTGGCATGTAAGTAGACAAGAGTAAACACTTGGCAATGTAAGAAGAACTTTTCTTGCGAAGATCATCATTGATTGCCTTTAAAAACTCATGTTCTTGCTCAAGGTTGTGTTTTTTAAAGCGTAGCTTGTCATGAGTCTTTAAAAGTTCTCGATGATCTTCCAAGGTAGTTTCATGAGCTAACTTAAGAGTGTTTAGTTCTTTAGTTAGACGCTCAATCTCCTTCTTATCATCGTCATTCATTTTATCTTGATTATCATGATTAATAGCAAGCTCATCATAGTTTTCATAACTAGAATTGTCAACAAGTAAATCATCATCTCCTAGCAAATCGTCTTCATCACTATTAAAATCAACATACTCGGGGTGTGTTACCTTTGGACCTTTAGCCATGAAGCATCTCCCAATTCCTTTATTTGGTGAGTCAAATATGTCGTAGGAGTTGGTTGTCACAAGTGCTAGTCCGGCAACACCTTCATCTTGGTATATTTGGAGTCGGAGTGATAACTTCTTTCGGAGTGACTGTTGGAGTCGGAACCGGATACCCATTCACCAACATGAGCTTGATGTCTTCTTTTTGTGTAGCTCCTTAATGACTTGTCCTTCCTTTCCAAGTCCTTGCTTCTCTGAGAGGGTCTTCTTTCGTAGCGATCATCTCTACTCCTTCTTTCTCGTGATGGTGATTCTTCTCTTCTACTTCTTCTTTTGTAGGGAGAATCTTCTCTTCTTTTGTAGGGAGCCATACACTCATTGGAATAGTGTCCGGGTCTTCCACAATTGTAGCAATTACGCTCACGACTAGAAGATCTATTGTCATTGTAGGACCTTGACTTGGAACTTCTTTCCTTGCTTCTACTCTTGTAGAACTTGTTGAAGTTCTTCACCATTAGACTCAATTCTTCATTGAAGGTTTGCTTCTCACTTGATGATGTGGGAGCATCACACGAGGCTTTGTAAGCACCACTTGACTTGTTGTGAAGCTCTTCTTATCCTTGAGTGACATCTCATGAGCAACAATTCTTCCAATAACTTCCGTTGGCTTGAGATCTTTGTAATTGGGCATCATTTGGATCAATGTGCACACGGTATCATATTTTCCATCCAAGGCTCTTAGGATCTTCTTGATGATGAATCTATCAGTCATCTCTTCACTTCCTAAGCCGTCAATCTCATTCGTGATGAGAGCAAGCCTAGAGTACATTTCAGCGACGCCTTCACCATCCTTCATTTTGAACTTGTCAAGATGACTTTGAAGCACATCCAATTTGGATTGCTTAACAGATTCGGTACCTTCGTGCATATCAATCAAAGTATCCCAAATTTCCTTTGCATTCTCAAGACGGCTGATTTTGTTGAATTCTTCGGGGCATAATCCGTTGAAGGTTGAGCATTGTATTGTAGCATCTTCAAATCTTCCGCGGTAGCTTCACAGTTTGGTTCTCTCCCATCAAAGAATTCACCTTGCAAGCCAATACACACAATAGCCCAAACAACGGGGTTATGTCCAAGAATATGCATTTTCATCTTATGCTTCCAACTAGCAAAATTTGTACCATCAAAGTAAGGACCTCTACGGTGGTAATTTCCCTCGCTAGACGCCATAATCTCCTAGGTTGTGAAACCAAGGCTATGACCACCAAAAGCTATGGAAATCAAAGCAAATGGAGACCAAAGCTCTAATACCACTTGTAGGATCGAAAGTATGTCTAGAGGGGATGATTAGACTACTTGACCAAATAAAAATCTAGCCTTTTCCCAATTTTAGTTCTAGGCAGATTTTACCAACTTAGCACAAGTCAAGCAATCAACCTACACATGCAATTCTAAGAGTATAGCAGCGGAAAGTAAAACAATTGCATATGAAGGTAAAGGGAGGAGTTTGGAGTGTGCAAACGCAATTGGAGACATGGAGATTTTGGGCGTGGTTCTGATAGGTGGTGCTATCGTACATCCACGTTGATGGAGACTTCAACCCATGAAGGGTAACGGTTGCGCGAGTCCACGGAGGGCTCCACCCACGAAGGGTCCATGAAGAAGCAACCTTGTTTATCCCACCATAGCCGTCGACCACGAAGGACTTACCTCACTCGGGTAGATCTTCACGAAGTAGGCGATATCCTTGCCCTTACAAACTCCATGGTTCAACTCCACAATCTTGACGGAGCCTCCCAAGTGACACCTAACCAATCTAGGAGACACCACTCTCCAAGAGGTAACAAATGGTGTGTTGATGATGAACCCCTTGCTCTTCTTCTTCAAATGATAGTCTCCCCAACACTCAACTCTCTCTCACAGGATTTGGATTTGGTGGAAAGATGATTTGAGTGGAAAGCAACTTGGGGAAGGCTAGAGATCAAGATTTATGTGGTTGGAGTGGAATATCTTGACCTCAACACAAGTGTAGGTGGTTCTCTCTCGGAAAATTTATGTTGGAAGTGTAGGCATGTTCTGATGGCTCTCTCCATGAATGAAGAGTGGGTGGAGGGGTATAAATAGCCTCCACACAAAATCTAACCGTTACAGACAAATCACCAAACTCGGTGGGACCGAATCATGAAACTCGGTCAGACTGATTTAGTTCAAAATGTGAATGTTAGGATTTTCGGTGGGACCGACATGTCAACTCGGTGGGACCGATTTCGTTAGGGTTACGGCATAACGTAATCTCGGTGAGACCGATTACACAAACTCGGTGAGACCGATTTTGGTAATGGACTAACAGAGAGTTGGTCAGGCAAACTCGGTGGGATCGATTCGCTCATCTTGGTTGGACTGAAATGTTATGAAAGGGAAACAGAGAGTTTGCATTGCAATCTCGGTGGGACCGATCGCTCATCTCGGTTGGACCGAAACGTTACGAAGGGAAATAGAGAGATTACAATCCCATCTCGGTGAGACTGAGATCCCTATCAGTGAGACCGAAAAGACTAGGGTTTCTGGCAGTGGCTATGTCAACTGAACTCGGTGGCGCCGGATAGAAAATTTCGTTGGGACCGAGTTTTACTTTTGGTGTAAGACATATGTGGTTGTGAGAAAGTAGTTGAGGGTTTTGGAGCATATCACTAAGCACTTTGAGCAAGCAAGCCATTAGGCAACACCTCATCCCCTCTTAATAGTATTGGCTTTTCCCATGGACTCAATGTGATCTTGGATCACTTAAAATAAAAAGATGTAGAGTCCTGAGATTTGAGATTGAGCCAATCCTTTGTCCTTAGAATTTCGAGGGATCCACTTTTCTCATCCATGCCATGCCAATCATTGAGCTTTCCTGAAATGTTTATTTGGAAATAGTGTTAGCTCAATGAACTATATGTTGTTAGGAATTATCAAAACCACCCAGGGATAGTTGCACTTTCAAGATGTTATATGCACGAGTAGAACACAAAGAGTTGTGGGCGATAATAGTCATACTGCTTACCAACATTGTCTTACTTTGATTTGGCGGTATTCTTGGATGAAGGGCATGTTGTGATGTGATATGGTCAAGACATGACGATATATAAATTGTTGTACGAGATGATCATGTTTTGTAAAAGTTATCGGCAACTGGAAGGAGCCATATGGTTGTCGCTTTATTGTATGAAATGTAATCGCCATGTAATTGATTTACTTTATCACTAAGCGGGAGCGATAGTCGTAGAAGCAATAGTTGGCGAGACGACAACGATGCTACGATGTAGATTAAGGTGTCAAGCTGCTGACGATGGTGATCATGATGATGCTTTGGAGATGGAGATCAAAGGCACAAGATGATGATGACCATATCATATCACTTATTTTGTTTGCATGTGATGTTTATCCTTTATGCATCTTATTTTGCTTAGTACGGAGGTAGCATTATAAGATGATCTCTCACTAAATTTCAAGGTATAAGCGTTCTCCCTGAGTATGCACTGTTGCTACAGTTCGTCGTGCCGAGACACCACATGATGATCGGGTGTGATAAGCTCTACATTCACATAAAATGGGTGCAAGCCAGTTTTGCACACGCAGAATACTCGGGTTAAACTTGATTAGCCTAGCATATGCAGATATGGCCTCGAAACACTGAGACCGAAAGGTCGAGCGTGAATCATATAGTATATATGATCAACTTAGTGATGTTCACCATTGAAAACTACTCCATCTCACGTGGTGATCGGACATGGTTTAGTTGATATGGATCACATGATCACTTAGATGATTAGAGGTATGTCTATCACTACTAGGAAAAGTCCTACTAGTGGCGCACCAGTTTTGCGTACTAATGGCGCACTACTGGTGTGCCACTAGTACCACGCCACTAGTATTTTTTACTAATGGCGCATCACTGGTGCGCCATTAGTATATACTAACTGGTGCGCCATTAGTATATACTAACTGGTGCGCCATTAGTATACCAGCTACTAATGGCGCACCTGTAGTGCGCCATTAGTATGCCTAGAGGTGCACCATTACTATCTGACTTAGTAATGGCGCACCACATAGAAGTGTGCCATTAGTAATAATTTTTTTTCAAAAAAACTTTCAATTTTTTTTTAAAAAAAATTCAATTTTTTTTATTTTTTTTCTTAATCTCGGGTCATTATGGCTTAATCTCAAGTCAATATGCTTAATCTTAGGTCAAATCGCACTCCGTGGTCAAACTTCCCGAAAGGTCAACCATCCTCACACTACTCCATCCCAAGCACGCTTAACTTCAGAGTTCTATCCAACCCCAGCACCAGCTCACTTCAAAGGCACTTGTTGATATATCTAGCATATCAATCCTATTAAACCTTGTTGATGTTTAGGACTTTGTTCATGTTCATGAGTGTGATGAAATTTTGAAAAATATTTCAAACTTCCGTTCATATTACGTATCATAATTTGAAAAAAAATTCCCGAAAAAAATCGAAACTAATTTTTTTTTCTGTTACTAGTGGCGCACCTAGCATACAGTGTGCCACTAGTAAGTTTGAATTTTTTTTCCCTCCAGATCTTAAAAGCCCCGTAACTTTTTTCTGTTATGTTTTTGAGGATTTTGAAAATGTTTAACGCCCCCCCCCCCGTTAAATTCGGATGTAACTTTTTGAGTAGATGATTTTTCATATAGAAAACTTTTTAATCTGAGTTCGTATGCAAAAGTTATGCCCATTTTACAAATTCCAGAGAGATTTTGCAAATAAAGTCGAAATTCATATTTGTAAATTTTCCCAACAACTAGACCACATATCACATGGGAAACTTATTTTCTTTTATTTTTTTGATATGTTCATCATTTTCTTTTATTTTTTTAAAACTAAAAGGCGGTCCTCGGGGGGGTGCATGCGAGGGAATTTTTGGGCCAAGTTAGTAATGGCGCACCGTGGGAGTGGTGCGCCATTACTAGTTCAACTAGTAATGGCGCACCACTCCCACGGTGCGCCATTACTAGTTTTCAAAAAATATTAAAAAAATTGAAAACAAATTACTAGTGGCGCACCGTGGATGTGGTGCGCCATTACTAGTTTAACTAGTAATGGCGCACTATCCCCTGGTGCGCCATTACTAGTTTTGAAAAAAAGTCTGAAAAAAATTGAAATTTTTTTACTAACTAGTAATGGCGCACCACTCCCACGGTGCGCCATTACTAGTTTTGAAAAAAAAATCTTGTTACTAATCGCGCACCGTGGATGTGGTGCGCCATTAGTATTTGGACACTAATGGCGCACCAACACATGGTGCGCCATTAGTATATAGTAGTGGCGCACCACATTTCTGGTGCGCCATTAGTGTCAATTTCATCTATAGCCCTTTTCCTAGTAGTGGCTGTGGGGCAAATCTGCGAATGCTCCTGGAGAGCTCCGAATTCGGGTAAGTAATCGGTAATTTACTTTTACATGCTTGCTCTGCATATAGAATGCCTTACCCGTCGCTATATTCTTCATTGCGTCGATCTCTTGGAGGGCCTTTTGGGCTTCGGCCTTGGCACTTTTCGCGCTCTCGAGGGCCGTGGCAAGCTCAGACTCTCGCGTCTTCAAGTCAAGCTCCAACGCCTCGTGCTTCGTCACGAGAGCCTGAAGCTCTTGCTGCACCTCGCCCACTCGAGCCTCTTGCTTTTCTTGCTCGGTGCGCTCCTTGGCCGCTTTATCTTCGGCCTTGGTTAGCGCTTGCTTCAGGGTCGCCACCTTGGTCGTGGCCCCTGGCAGATATACGATGATCCTGTGATTTTGCAATCGCGTCTTTTTATATATATACATATCTATAGACAGGGTATTACTTACCCTTGTTCTCCTCGAGCTGCCTCTTGGCAAGGCCGAGCTCTTTCTTGGACCCCTCAAGGTCCTGCTTCACTACGGCAACCTCCGCAGTCAGTGCGACGGACGCCAGCAGCGAAGCCTGCATACGCATATTGACATACTTATATTAGACTCCTGCGATATTATTTGATCCTCTGTTCGGCTTTTCTTTGTGAACACCGAACAAAGCATCAGGGGCTACTGTCTATGCGGTAATATTTTTCCTATATTTTAAAACACTTACCTCAAAGCCTGTTAGAAGGCTGGCACAGGCTTCAGTCAATCCGCTCTTGGCGGACTGAACCTTCTGGACCACCGCACTCGTAATAGTACGGTGCTCCTCGTCGATGGAAGCGCCGCGAAGCGCTTCCAGCAGATTGTCCGGCGCCTCTGGATGGACAGAGGTCACCGGCACAGGCGTCTTGCCCCTCTTAGAAGGAGGCCGCCTGCCCGAGCCCGGAACCACTAGAGGTTCTGGCACGGTGTTCGGCTGAGGGCCGAACTCGGAGCTCTCAGGGGCCTTGTCCCCTCGGCTCCCAGAGTCCGGGAGGCCGCCTTGAGGCGCCTCCGGGACTGTCTCCCCTTGACCCGGTGCCTCGTGAGACAGCACCTCGGCGTTGTTCACAGGATAAGGGAAGGTGGCGGTCGGAACTAGATCGCTATCCATGTCCGACGAGCCCAGGGAGCCGTCCGATGATACATCGATACGGGCTTGGGGCGGCCTGCATAATCATATTTCGGCGTTAGGTAAAGTAGTGCGGCAAAGGAATACTATGACTTACTCTGGTATCCGAATACTTACGACTTCCCCAGGGGCTTGGCCCTGGGCAGCCACTCGTCTTCGCCGTCGGCGGCAGTGGTAGAGTAGTCTAGAAGGAGAGTTCTCCCCTTCTTGGACCCCTCGCCCCCCCAGTTGGGGCGGCCTTCCTTTTCTTATCTCCCCCAACTGGAGGGGGAGCATCTTCTTCTTCTTCCTCGTCTTCGGGGGAGGAGTGCACCGCAGAGTCATCGGACGGTGAGTCCGACGACGCCTGGCGTCAGGAACTCTTTTGGGTTCCCTTGGCCTTCTTGGTCTTCTCCGGCACCGTATAAGGAGCCGGAGTCAGCATCTTCGCTAGAAGAGCGTCTGTTGGGCCTTCGGGCAAAGGAGCCGGACAATCGATCTGTCCGGCCGTCTCCTGCCAGTCCTGTCAAAGGTACGGGAGTTTAGATCCCCATGGAGTCAATCTATAAAAAATAAGTATCCTGTGAAAGGTAAAGCAACTTACCGGACTGGCTTGGCGCTTCGCGTTGAATCCGCGATCCTCGGTAATGGGAGGGGGGACCTCGGCGCTTTTGAACGGCACCCTCCAGGCATCTTCATGAGTTGTGTTGAAGAGCCTGTTCAAAGTTCGGTGCTGCGCTGGGTTGAACTCCCATAAGTTGAAGTCCCGTTGTTGGCATGGGAGGATCCGGCGGTGGAGCATGACCTGGACTACGTTGACGAGTTTGAGCTTCTTGTTCACCATGTTTGGAGTCCGATCAGCTCTCCCGAACTACCCCAGGATAGGCCCTTCTCTTTCCAGGAGGTGAGCCACGTGGGGATGCCAGATTGGAACTCGGGGGCCGCTGCCCATGCAGGGTCGCGCGGCTTGGTGATGTAGAACCACCCCGATTGCCACCCCTTTATGGTTTCCACAAAGGAGCCCTCGAGCCATGTAACGTTGGGCATCTTTCCCACCATGGCGCCTCCGCACTCCGCCTGGCGGCCGCCCACAACCTTCGGCTTGACATTGAAGGTCTTTAGCCATAAGCCGAAGTGGGGCTTGATGCGGAGGAAGGCCTCACACACGACGATAAACGCCGAGATGTTGAGGGTGAAGTTCGGGGCCAGATCGTGGAAATCCAGGCCGTAGTAGAACATGAGCCCCGGGACGAATGGGTGGAGAGGGAATCCCAGTGCGCGGAGAAAATGGGTGAGGAACACTACCCTCTCATGGGGCCTGGGGGTGGGGATGAGCTGCCCCTCATCTGGGAGCCGGTGCGCGATGTCGTCGGGCAGGTATCCGGCTCTCCTCAGCTTCTTGATGTCTCCCTCCGTGGCGGAGGAGACCATCCACTTGCCTCCCGCTCCGGACATGGTTGGAGAAGGTGGAGGTGGGAAGTGCGGACTTGGGCGCTAGAGCTCGAGTGTGCGAAAACGGATGAGCAAAGGAGGAAGAAGGCGTGGATGAAAAGATAAATCCTTATCCCTTTATATGGGCGGACGAAACTAAGCGTCCCCACTAGCCTGGTAAAACTCGCTTATCCCCCAAGCGCCGTAATCGATGGCGCGGTTGGGTTACCCACGCCCGTATTGATGAGAATCCCATGATAGGGGGACACGATCTCTGCTTTGACAAGACGTGTCAAAAAACTGCCTCGCGTTATGTGCGGGGCTAGTTAAAGGAAACGGTTCGAATAATCACCGGGCCATGGCATAATGTCGTGTTGCCAAAACAAGTCAGCAAATTAGATTTGTGAAAATATTATTCTCTCTACGGTGGTATGTGGAACTTATTTTGCAGGGACGGACACTATCCTTGTATTCAAATTCTTCTGTGATGTATTCGGAGAAGGAACCCGCCTTGCAATGCCGAAGACAATATTGCGCGCCGGACTCATCGTCACTGAAGCCTGGTTCAGGGGCTACTGAGGGAGTCCTGGATTAGGGGGTCTCCGGACAGCCGGATTATATCCTTTGGCCGGACTGTTGGACTATGAAGATACAAGATTGAAGACTTCGTCTCGTGTCCGGATGGGACTCTACTTGGCGTGGAAGGCAAGCTAGGAAATACGGATATGTATATCTCCTCCTTTGTAACCAACCTTGTGTAACCCTAGCCCTCTCCAGTGTCTATATAAACCGGATGGTTTTAGTCCGTAGGACAGCATACAATCATACCATAGGCTAGCTTCTAGGGTTTAGCCTCTCCGATCTCGTGGTAGATCTACTCTTGTACTACCCATATCATCAATATTAATCAAGTAGGACGTTGGGTTTTACCTCCATCAAGAGGGCCCGAACCTGGGTAAAACACTGTGTCCCCTGCCTCCTGTTACCATCCGCCTTAGACGCACAGTTCGGGACCCCCTACCCGAGATCCGCCGGTTTTGACACCGACACCCCTTCACGGGAAGAACCTCAAGACCTCCTCATGGAGAAGATCGTGCTACTTGTATCGTCCTTAGTTGACCGTGGATCATGTATCACTTATGTGTTTGAGGATCTAGCATATGTGTGACTATTTCTTGTTGGTTTTAGTGATTCTCTCGTGTTTCCCCTCGTGATTTCCCTCGTTTCCCCCCTCATGTTCCTCGTGTTCTTCGCGGGATCCGCTCAAAGATCGGCCCCTAGGGTTCCTACCCTACATCATCTTGGTATCATGAGCCATGTTGATCACGATTTCAGAGCCTCCCCGTTGTGTTTCTAGCCTTGTGTTTGTTGATTTTGTCCCTAATTCAAAAATTTCCCCACAAAAATAGCTCCAATTTTTTTTGTGATTTGTTGGTGTGATAAAGTTTTGTTGGATTTGATCCGTGGATTTCGTGTGTTGTAGGTAGATCTAGCTTTCCATCCTCTTTTCCCCAATTTCCATCCACATATTTCCGTGAATTTTGCCCGGATTTCACCTCTCCACGCGAAGATCTTCGAGTTCGTCCATGGATCCAGAGCCCGGACATCCGGCACCCCGGACATCCGGCCATCAAGCCTGGACATCCAGCCCATGGCAGCAACATCTCCATCCACCGCCCCGTTTTCCGCCCATATTTCGCCAAATTTTTGTTCCGGTGCCCACATACACTTCCGCATACCACCACCACTTCCACATAGCACCGCCATATACCACATACACCCCCATCGCTTACCACTACCAACTCCAACAATTTTGTCACATTTTTCTCTGAGAATTTGAGTTGTGGTTCCATGTCCTATTGTGTTTCGGCTATTTAGGTATGGTTCGACACCAACATCACCGCCGCTCATCTTCGCCACGGACGCGTCATCAACAACGACCATCTCGTCTATATCATCTTGGTATTCGTGCCACCATTTTGACACCATACCGTAAGCAAGAAGCGGTAAACTCATCTTGGTATAGTCATACATCATTCTTGCCATTACATTGATAGCCATCATAGCCTTACTCTTTTGCGTCGCTTACCCATCGAGACTAGCCTTTGAGTATTGCCAGCAACATGACTTATGCACATTAGTGATCATACTTCCCATAGCATACATACATATCATTGGTGCATAGCTTGGTATCATCTCTTGTGTCACAAGGTTGTCATTGCATACACAATTGCTATCTTGGTTCGTGAAGCATTGCATTAGAAAAGAGCTCAAACAACAAAGAGCCAACCAAGCTTTTAAGCAAAAGGGAAAGATAAGCAAAGAGCTTTTAAGCAAGAACCATAGCACCATACAACATTAAGATTGTCATACTAGATCATCTTGGCTCATATCATCGAAACACCATACATAGAGCATACTTGGGATAGAAGTCGTTGCATTTTTGCTTAGTAGGTTGTGCACAAGTCTTCGTATCCTCCTATTGTGCAATCGTGCTAGCGTCTCTCTAGTGTTGTGCAACAAGAGCATTTCCGTGGATTCCACATTTTGGCTCATCCTTGGTTGCACGACCCCACTTATCACTTTGCATGTGTGTTTTCGTGTACCTTATATTGCTTGGTCTACTTGTTGCATTGCAAACTTGCGAATCTTTTCCAACATTATTGAAGCTCACTAACAATTGCATCAAATTTTGTGCCACCATCCTAACCAAGCTCCACCATAAGCTTTTACTTGTGTAGGTGTGAGAAACCGACAAAAATTGGTACCAATTGTGCCATTTCCTTGTTCCACGTTGGAGTGATCATTGATCCACCTTCAACTTTGGTCAAGGTACATCTGGTATACGTTCTTCTCTTTCTACCACTCACATATTTTCCTTGGAATGATGGATAGGCCAAGTACTTCTACCAACCCACTCTTCATCAGGAAAGACGACGACATGAACACCTACGTCACAAAGAGCCACCTCTTTGGTGCACAACGTGCTTTGCATCAAGAGCAACAAGCAATGAGTGAACGCATCGACAACCTTGCCACCGACTTGCAACTCTCCGAGCAATGTACAAGAGACTACTTCGATCACAAGCTCGACGATCATGAGCAAGAGAATGATGCAAGAATGGATGAGATTCGTGCTTTGTTGCTCAACCGCTCTTCTTCCACTTCATCCTCATCAAGACAGAGCCGCTCAAGTAGACACTCCGACTTCACCCTCTCCAGCTCAAGTACACCGACATCAAACACTCTTCGACGTGCCACACGCAACGATCGTCAAGCAAGCCTCAATCCTCTACACGACACCGACTCTCAAGAGCATCAACACCGTCAAAACCAAGCTAACTTTGCGCAAGCACAAGAACGGCAACAACAATGCCAACACGAAGAGGAAGAGCGAGCGTGTCTACACCAAGATGCACAAGATGCCGAGGCAAAACGCCAAGAACAACAACTACGTGAAGCTCAAGCACTTGAGGCGCAACGTGCCCTTCGAGATTCAAGTCACGCCATCGCCACACGCAATTGCCATTGGCGTGAACAAGAAGAAGCACTTCGCGAAGAAGTTCAAGAGAGGATTTACCAATCACGTGCACATCGTCAAGTTCCTCAAGTTCGTCCTCGAGCTCGACAAGCCCCTCCACAAGCTCCACAAGAACCCCAAGTTCACCAAGAGCATGAAGAAAATGGAAATCCTCCACGACAAGAGCAACATGAGGTCGACAACCCTCCTCACGAAGAGCAACACGAGTTTGACAATGCTCAACAACATGGGCGTCAGCAGCCTCGACCCCAGCACAATGAAGAGCAATGCTACGGCAAGCTAAAGTTCACCATGCCCAAGTTCAATGGAAGCAATGATCCCGAAGAGTACCTTTCATGGGCATTGAAGGTCGAAAAAATCTTCCGCTTGCACAACTATGAGCAAGAGAAGAAGATGGTGATGGCATCCCTTGAGTTCCAAGATTACGTCCTCATTTGGTGGGAACAAGTCATTGAGCGACGAGAAGCAAGAGGTGAACCACCCATCACTACTTCGACGCAAATGAAGGATGTCATGAGAGCACGTTTCGTGCCTACCTACTACAACCGTGACCTCTTCAAGAAACTCCAACTACTCAAGCAAGGAACCAAGAGCGTTGAAGAGTACTACAAGGAGATGGAGCTTGCAATGATACGAGCCAATGTCACGGAAGATGATGAGCAAACTATGGCACGTTTCTTGAATGGACTCAATCATCCCATCAAGAAGATCGCCGACTTCCAACCATACTCGAACCTCATCGAGCTAGTGCATCAAGCTACCAAAGCGGAACGTCAAGTGCAAGAAGACTTCAAGTATGCCAAGTTCTCAAGTTCTCATCCAAGTCATGCGGCTTCTTCAACACCCAAGCTTCAACGACTCCAACACCGTCTACCTCAACCAAGCCTTCTACAACCAAGGTCGACAAGTCGAGTTACAAGAAAACTTCGACAACTCCAAGTGATCCTCCTACTACAAGCAACTTCAAGCCGAGAGCTTCATCATCATCTACTCCAACCGATGAGACCGTCAAGACAAGTTCCTTCAAATGCTTCACATGCGGAGGCCGAGGCCACAAGTCCTTTGAGTGTACCAACAAGCGAACCATGATCCTCAACGATGATGGTACATACGACTCCATGAGTGAAGGAGAAACAGAAGCACTTGAGCAAGTCGCCATGCACCGGCAAGTGAACAATGAAGAGGAACAAGTCTTTTGTGATGAAGATTCAAGTCCCGCTCTTGTTGTCTCCAAGGCATTGACCCTTCAACATCACCAAGAAGAAGACCAAAGATGCCATATCTTTCATACCAAGGCCGACATTAATGGAAGGTCCGTCAAGGTCAACATCGATGGAGGGAGTTGTCATAACTTAGCAAGTGAAGAACTTTGCTCCAAGCTCCAATTGCCCAAGATGAAGCACCCACGTCCCTACAAAGTTTAATGGCTTAGCGACTCCGGCACTATCTAAGTCGAGCATCCAGTACAAGTCTCCTTCAAAATTGGCGACTACAAAGACACTTTGGAGTGTGATGTCATTCCAATGACCGTTTGCCACCTTCTTCTTGGACGTCCATGGCAATTTGATAGAGGTGTGATCCACAATGGCCGAACTAACCACTACATCTTCAAGATGAAAGGAAAGGAGTATGTACTTTGCCTATGTCTCCAAGCCAAGTGATCGCCGACAAGCAAGCCACCCATCATGGAGAGAATGGTGAGAGAGCGAACCACCAAAAAGAGAGTGAGTGCCACAAGCCCAAATCGAGTGCCTCCACGATGAGCGAAAAGAAGAACTTAGTTCTATTTGCCACCCAAAGTGAGATAAGAGGAGTGTGTGAGAACCCATCTAGTGTCCTACACTATGTCCTTTTGTGCAAGGACGACACACCAAAAGCTAACACCTCTGACGCTCTACCTTTAGTGTTGTCTTCTCTTTTGCAGGAATTCCAAGATGTTTTCCCCGACGAGCTACCTCCAGGACTACCTCTACGAGGCATCGAGCACCGCATCGACCTCATCCCCGGAGCACCTCTTTCGAACAAAGCTCCCTACCGAGTCAACCCCGACGAAACCAAAGAAATACAAAGGCAAGTAAAGCATCTCATAGACCATGGACATGTGCGCGAAAGTTTGAGTCCTTTTGCCATTCCGGTCATTCTTGTGCCAAAACAAGACGGTGGCTTTCGCATGTGCTCCGATTGTAGACCTATCAATGCTATCACCGTTTGCTATAGGTATCCCATTCCATGCCTTGATGATATGCTTGATGAACTTAGTGGCGCCACTATATTTTCTAAAATTGATCTTAAAAGTGGTTACTATCAAATCCGCATACAAGAGGGTGATGAATGGAAAACTGCTTTCAAAACAAAGTTTGGTTTGTATGAGTGGTTAGTCATGCCTGTGGGTCTATCGAAAGCATCGGGTACTTTTATGCGTCTTATGAATCATGTCTTTCTCCCTTACATTGGTGAGTTTGGTGTGGTCTACTTCGATGATATCCTTATTTATAGAAAATCTCTTAAAGATCATGTCACCCATGTCCGAACCATTTTGCAAAGTCTTCGAAAAGAGCGTCTCTATGCTAACATGGAAAAAGTGCCTTTTTGGCATTGATAAGCTCGTTTTCTTAGGTTTTGTCGTTTCCTCTAAGGGTGTTCATGTTGATGACTCCAAGATCAATGCTATTAAAACTTGGCCACAACCAACCAACTTGCATCAAGTGCGTAGCTTCCTTGGTTTAGCCGGTTTCTACCATAGATTTGTGAAGGACTTTAGCACGATTGCTTCACCTTTGCATGCTTTGAGCAAGAAAAATGCGCCTTTTGTTTGGGGAGCATCCCAAGACACCGCTTTCAATGATCTTAAGAATTTGCTTACTCATGCTCCCGTGCTTGCATTACCCAACTTTGACAAACCCTTTGAGATTCATTGTGATGCTAGTGGTAATGCCATAGGAGGTGTGTTAACGCAAGAGAAGCGCCCCATACCTTACTTTAGTGAGAAACTTTCCGGAGTGCAACTCAATTACCCCATCTATGACAAAGAGTTATATGCTTTAGTGCGAGTTTTGCATGAATGGGAACACTAGCTTCGCCCTCATGAATTTATCATTCATACCGATCATGAAACGCTTAAATACCTTAAGGGTCAAACCAAGTTGAACAAGCGTCATGCTAAGTGGAGTGAATTCATTGAGTGTTTTCCTTATGTCATCAAGTACATCAAATGTAAATAAAATGTTGTGGCAGACGCTCTTTCCTGCATATGCATGCCTATTACTCAACTTGAATAGGATGTGATTGGCTTTGAGCACATAAAAGACTTGTATGAGCATGATCCTACTTTTGCTATTCCTTATGCTAAATTTTTGAAGCATACCTCTTGGGAACGCTATTACATAAAAAATGGATATCTTATGAAAGCTAACAAGCTTTGCATCCCCGAGTCTTCTCTTAGTTTGTTGCTACGCTCTCCAAGAACTATTATTGGCCCAAGATGTTTCGCGACATCAACCGCTTCACCAACCGATGCTCTACATGCCGCAAAGCTAAGTCTAAAGCTCAATCCCATGGCCATTACACGCCTCTCCCAATTCCATATCAACCATGGGAAGATATTAGCATGGATTTTGTACTTGGTTTGCCTAGAACTAGAAATGGAAAGGATTCGATATTTGTTGTTGTGGACCGTTTCTCTAAGATGGCACATTTCATTCCTTGCAACAAGATAGACGATGCTTCACATGTTGCGAATCTCTTTTGTAGGGACATATTGCGTCTACATGGAGTGCCAAAGACAATTGTCTCGGACCACGATGTCAAGTTCCTAAGCTACTTCTAGAAGACCCTATGCACCAAGCTCAGAATCAAGCTACTCTTCTCCACGGCTTACCATCCTCAAACCGACGGCCAAACGGAGGTGACCAACCGCACACTCTCCGCTCTACTTCGAGTGCTAATCAAGAAGAACATCAAGGAGTGGGAGGAGTGTCTACCTATCACCGAGTTCGCCTACAACCGCGCACGACACTCAACTACCGACAAGTCCCCCTTTGAGGTCGTCTATGGATTCAACCCATTGTCCCCTTTAGACATTCTCCCGCTACCACTACAAGAGCGCGTCAATATGGATGCAAGTGCACGTGTGAACCATCTCAATAAGGTGCATGAAGATACGAGGCAAACCATCGAGCGCCAAGTACGACGACTTGCGACCAAGCGCAACATCAACAAGCACCCCATGGTATTCAACATTGGAGATCTTGTGTGGTTACACCTTCGCAAGGACCGCTTCCCCCATGAACACAAGTCCAGACTTGGACCACGAGCGGATGGACCTTTCAAGGAGCTTGTACGCTACAACAATAACGCTTACAAGATCAACCTCCCACGCGACAAGTACTCCGTGAGCGACATCTTCAACGTCAAGGATCTCTCGCCCTACCATGGTGATGAGGATTTCGATCCGAGGTCAGATCTTCCCCAAGGGAGGGGAGATGATGCTGAGCATCCTATGGTCATCCCCATGGACCTACCATCGCCTCACAAAGTGCCAAGAGGACCTATGACTCGACCTAGAGCTAGAGCTCTCGAGACCGAGGTGACTTCTCTCCTTAGTGATATTACATGTGATTCTCTCGAGACATGGCTACTACCTAATTCTGAGATGTTGTGCATGATTAGGTACCAAGAGGACCCTCCCGAAGACACACGTGAAGATGGACAAGCCACCAAGTCCACGGATGAAGAGGAATGCCGAAAGGAGAAGAAGGCAGCTCTAGGGCCCGGACATCCGGCCCCGAGCCCGGACATCTGGCCGCTGGAGACATCAGCTACAGCAGCCTTCCAACTGCTGGACATCTATAGACCCCGGACTTCCAGCCTCAGCCCGGACATCCGGCCCGAACAGGAAATCTGGCCCCAACACCCGGATATCCGGAAAAGCTGCAACAGAGGACAGAAGAGAACCCCCGCCAGCCCGGACGTCCGGCCCCATCTGTCTGCGCACAATAAAGGGCCGAGGCCCATGTACCCTTTCACCCCCCTAGACTATATATACTCTCCTCCTACCTATGTTTTAGGGTTAGAAAAGGATTAGGTCATATTTGTGTGAGAGCTTTGCTCATCCACTTGGTTACCTTCTCCTCGGAGATCACGCCTCCTTCGGAGAAGATTCCCCAAGAGGATTCAAGACCCCTTCACGGGAAGAACCTCAAGACCTCCTCACGGAGAAGATCGTGCTACTTGTATCGTCCTTAGTTGATCGTGGATCATGTATCACTTATGTGTTTGAGGATCTAGCATATGTGTGACTATTTTTTGTTGGTTTTAGTGATTCTCTCATGTTTCCCCTCATGATTTCCCTCGTTTTCCTTGTGTTCTTCGCGGGATCCACTCCTTTCGTGAAAGATTGGCCCCTAGGGTTCCTACCCTACATCACCCTCCATGCCATAATGTAAGACGTTTTTTGAAACTACATTAGTATAAAAAAGTGTCATACATTATGGGATGGAGGGAGTACATTTCTGTGCAACATTTTATGTATACATGCTACCGGCCGTAGTTCCACGCAAACATAAGTTCTAGATTTTATGATGGTACTAAGAAATAGCCCATTCACAAGGCTGGACTACGGCCAAGGCAAGTTGGTACGACTGCCGGGGCGAAATCAACTGCGTAGTGGTTTTCTCCAAAGTCCATGTGCGTTTGGCCGACACCAAGACTGATGAGGACATCAATACCATTGTTACACTCACAGCTCCTACTGCTACATATACTGGTCCAATTTACTAGAGCTCGCGTGTAACATCCCAAAATTCTAAATTTTGGAATGTTATAATAAATAGATAGATTTGATTGATTGTTTGAAAGTGAGTGAATTCGAAACTTTTGAAAGTTAAATGAGAGGGAATAAAAGGACTTTCCCAAACTTTCATATTTGCTTTCTGATCTCCATGAATTCAAATTCTTTTCAAATACAAAACCCTCGAGAGAAGATGATATGACTTCTTCCATTTAAATTAAATGAAAGGGTATTTGAAAATAATTGAATTTCATTTGGAAATATTTCAATTCATAAACTTCATGCAGCTTAATGATTTTCATGAGAGAAGATAAAATGACTTCTTCAAATTATATGAAATATGAGTTGGGAGTTTCAAAGAATTAAATTCAAAGTTCTTTTGAATTTATTTTCAATTTGGAGTTATTTGAGTTTTATTCAAATTATTTTTCTCAAAAAATAAAATATATGGAAAATAGGGTAACATGATTCCCTACATTAGAAAATTTGAGAAAAATTAATTTGAAAACATTTGGTATTTTTAAAATGATTTTTGTTGGATTTTAATAGACCAGTAGCACTCTTTGATTTATTTGAATTTGTATGGATTTTATTTGGCATTATAAAAATGACCATGTTGTTGGAAATCTTTTTCTGAAAATTTTGATATATTATATGCCTATATAATATTTCTTTTTGTTTTTGTTATTTTTGTTGTCTGTGAAAAATGTTTAAAAAAACTCTTCGAACAGTGCCAGGCCGAAGCCCAGCACTTCTCTCTCTCTCTCCCCGCGCCAGCCCAGCAGCGGCCCAGCGCGCCCGCACCCGTCCCCGAGCACCCGCCGGACTCCCGTGCCCGCACGGCGTCGCCACCGCCGTCCTGTACCCGGACTCTGCCGCCGCCTCTTCTCTGCCCCCTGGCCCAAACCGCCCTCTCCTCCCCTCCCCTATAAAGCCGCCGCCGCCGCCCCGGCTTCTCTCCTCCTCGCCGCTCGCGCCGCCTCACCTCGCTCGCATCTCGCCGCCGCCGCCCGCTGCTGCTGCACAGAGCGCCGCCCCGCGCCGCCACACCCCTTGCCGCGCTGCTCGCCCACGCTGCCCACGCCGCATCGCCACCGCACTTCCCGCACCGAGCCGCCGCCCGCTGCTCGCCGCCTCGACGCCGAGCCGCCGTCGTTCGCCAGTGTTGACCGGAAAGGTAAAACCGCCCCGGTCCGGTTTTATTTAGGCTACGGTTTATTTTCGGTTCTTAAAAAAATAAAAAAATCGATCGGTTGGTTATCCAGCGGGCGTTCGCTATTTAAGGTTCAGTAGCGAACGGTTTTCGTCTTATAGGCTTCCGCAGTGAAAGCTCACTATTTAGCCTTTTCTTTTATTTCAGTTTTCGGCCAGGGACCCGTTTGTGAATACTTTATTTACAGAATAGTCCATGTTCTTCAAACAAGCACAACTTTTTACTCGTTGGTCCAAATCCAACGAAACCAACGCCCACTTCTTCGTTATGATCTCCTCTATCCAGTAATCCAACTGAAACATGTTTTTGAAAGGTTTAAAATTTGAATTAGATCAGATTTGAATTCAAACTTCGTTTGATCATAACTTGAGTTTCGTAGCTCCGTTTGAGTTGATTCTTTTTGCAAATCGAAGCTCTTGACCTAAACTTTCTGATAAGGCCAAATTCACTTAATTTTGGTAATGTTAGAAATTGTTTTATGTTGCAAGAGCTATTTGCTTGGTTTTGATGTTTTTCGAATTGTCTTCTTCGATCTTTTTGATCTTTTGAGTGATTGCTTATGTGTGGTTACTATTGCTTGCTTACGATAGATTGACCGGAGTGTGACGAGTAGAGCTATCAAGAGTTTTGAGTGCGAATCATCTTCATCAACATTGCAGGCAAGTTCACACTTTGATCATATCCTCTTTCATACCCAGTTTTTGTTGCATTAGATCAAACCTCAAACATTGCATGATTAGGATCTAATTAAATTGGGGGTATTGGGAAGTAGTTGATGAGGTAGGAACCTATTGCCCTGCATTCAAACCTTGGGAGTTACTTTTACGTTATGCTTACATGGCCATGCTATGCTCGTAGACGTGGATTGGGTTTTGAGAGTATCCATGACAGATGTGAGATTGTTAATTAATGGTTTACTTAAGGTGGCAACTTAAACACACATCTGGGTGGATTGAGGCACCTGGTTATTCTAGGATTGCCTGTCTAGGCACCTGGGTAATCCAGGACTTGCCTGTTTTTCTTTTGGACCGCCACGCAGGCTCAAAGGGATCATGAGATTATTCATACTAGAAACTTCCGTGTGCAGCCACAAGACATTATGGGCTCTGGCATAGTTGATTAAGTTGTGCGAACTCTTACAGTGGTAGACTAGCAGATGTAGGGGATGTAGGTGGTACGGTCTACCCGATCGTAAGGTGCTAGCGCTTCTGAAAGACTATGTCTCGGTCATCCGTTTCTCAAACACCATGTAGTGCGAGAAATCCAACGGAGGCGATCGAGTCTTGTGGGGAAAAGTGCGCAAACCTCTGCAGAGTGTATAAAATAATCGTGATTAGACGTGTCCCCGGTTATGGACATTTTGAGTATCTAGTTCTTGGATTATCCTGTTGATCTCATCACGTTACTTTAAATGAATATTGTTGGGTTTTAATGATGATGCTTAATTGGGATTGAGAATGCTGTCAACCATTCTCAATGCTCAACAACCACCATGATAGTTAATTAAAATGTATTCCTTTGCAGTAGGGAAAAATTGGCTTTACGCAAAAACCTTATAACCATAGAGCTTTTCCACCAGCCAAATATGCATGTAGTGATAGCCTTTATTCATCATTCTCTATGGTGTGAATTTGCCAGTACATTCAATGTACTGACCCTCTGTGGCTGCAACGTCTCATGTTGCAGGATTATCTTATGACGAGTAAGTGATACGTTAGGGTTACGATTTCTACACTCAACTTTGCCGTTGGTGTTGATGGGAATCCACAACCTTGTTACTTCCGCTATTTTGGATTGAGGTAATAGTATTTACGTTATTTTATACATGTGATTTACCTTTGTTATAAATCCTCAAGTACTATGTGTGTCAGCATACCGATCCAGGGATGACACTTAAGCACAGAGACTCGATCCATTCGGGTCGGGTCGCTACAAGATGGTATCAGAGCACATGTTGACTGTAGGACGTGACCCTAGAAACTGGCAAGCCCATAGCAAAGATTTTTCTCTAAAACTTTACTCTTCAAAAGGATCTTTTACCTCTCTTCTCTTCTGAGCTTATTCAAAATTCCCTTTAGTGAGACCATACCCCTTTCCCCTTTTGACCACACGAAGATTCGACTGATGAGACCACTCCAAGAAGTACAAGATATCGGACAACTAAGACCACTTCGAAATGAAGAGTATTTTCCGTGCATCTGAATAATGGAAACTACAACGGTTGAAGACTGAAGACAAGTAGAATTTGAAGGCTCTAAAGAATTTCCAGATTTGTGTGACCTAGGAAGGCAACCCTTATGGAACTTGACAGACTATGGAAGTTGTCAATACCCGAGATCAAGGTGTATCGGAGAAAGACCGGAGCATGAAGCATGAGAACTCAAAGTTTTGTCAAGAAAACCCTAAGGCAGGAGATATCAACTGGCAAGATAGCTCATGGAAATGACAAGAGCAGAAACACGGTTATCCGTGATGTCATCACCCGCTAATGCTATTGTCACCGTGCTGAGTTAAGGATGCATGTCTTCAGAATGGATTTGATGGAAGAAGGCTGATGGAGCACCTATCATAAGATGAAGTTTTAGCCCTAGCCGGTGTATCACCAGGATCTGGAGTAGTACATCAATAAGTTTAAAATGGAGCTCCAGGAAGTCGTATTAGACAAGGAAGTATTTCATGAGGAACTCAGGATCCTGAAGATGAGAGTAGCCAAGCTGGAGGAGCTACAACCTCGAGATACTGGAGAATTGTCAGGAACTGAAGGACAGTATGACCATGGTTCATGTGAAGGATGTTGAAACCAGAAGTTTGAAATGCAACTCCGGAATATTAAAGGATGTCACGAGAGATTTCACGTCAACAGAGTTGATCTGGCAAAAGAACTTGAGAAAGACAAGCATGATCAGAAGAAGCCATTGGAGGCATGAAGAAGACTGGAAGAGTGTGGCGACGTTGAAGATTTATTGACCTTTAAAAGACCAAACCCCTGTTATATACCTACGTTAGATGCGACGTTTGTGAGCTGTCATTTGTTTGATGTTTTTCCGACAGCCACAATAAAATCTGTCTTTTCAAAACTTTGTTTGTATTGTGTGTATCCCTCTCCCTCTCTTATCTTGCCCCAAACCCATGGACCCAATAGAGGATGAATGGAGATGAGCTTGTATTTTCTGGACCGATGAGTCAATTGGAGACGGACCGATGGATTCAGAACATGGAGGATCACATGGAGAATAACCCTATAGTTGGACATGATATGACCCAGCATGCTCTTCAGTGCTTTGAAAGAGGTGCTGCTACTTGGTGGAGGATGTACCAAACCATGAATGGATGGCAAGGAGTAACCACTTCAAAAGAATTTAAGTTGACTTTGCCAAAGTCTCGGTTTGTGTCCCAGAAGTTGAAACCTTATGGAAAGGATATGAAGAAACCTTGTGCATGCAAGATTTGTGGAGAAATCGGACACACCCATAAAGAACACAAGGATGAAAGACCTAATGGTGAAGGAAGTCACCCAGTTGAAGAATGCCCAACTAGGCAGATTACTTGTTTCTTGTGTGAAGGGACTACCCACTATCCTGCTCAGTGTCACATTTACCCCATGGGACAACGAACCATCTAGCAGAGGAAAGAAGTAATGAAAGGAGCCCTCATCGAAATTTTAGAAGAAACTTCGATGAAGGAAAAGGTGGAGGACACACCTAAAGAAGACCCGAGTAAACCCTGCACTAAGTCATGCTATTCATGCGGAGAAGAAGGACACATCTCCCAAAATTGTTTGAATGGGGATCTAGTAGAATTCCCGACAGAGAAAGTAGAATATGACCCACAGGAAATAGAAGCCATGATTGGCATGGAAAGGTCCAGGAAGAGAAGCAGATTGGATTCCAGGAAGGACCTGAGTCATATCACCTGTTACAGGTGCAAGGAGTCAGGGCACTACCTCAACAATTGCCAAAAAAAAGGAAACCTCGATACTTGTCAGAAGTAATATGTTTTAGTGGTAATGGAGCAGGGCACTTTGCCAGAGAATGCCCCAAGGAGAAGGAAACTTGTGCTAGATAGTTGAGTTTGCAACAAAAGTAATGGAGTAGTAGAAGTGAGAACATTTTCTTTTATATTGAGGTGGTGAGTTGAGACTTGTAATGGAAAAGCAAGAGATTGTAGTCATTTGAGAATGAATAAAGTAGCATCATTGGTACTGATATGGATTTTATGAGTTGTTACTCTATGAAGAAGGATTTTGACCATTTTTGAGGATAAGAGAAATATGGTCTATGGAAGATTTGTGCATTTTAAGGGTGGTAGTACCCTGTAATGGATTTCGGACAAAATGAATACGAGTTTTGTCTCGATATGTGTGATGCCCCAAGAGTATGTGGGATGAATTTGGAGACCGACAGTTGTTTGGACCAAAGGTGATCAAAGGAGTTAGAAGAGAATGTTAAGTTTATTCGAGATAGACTAAAGGTAGCTCAGTCCAGGCAGAAGCGTTATGCAGACTTAAAAACGCAAGGAGGTAGTCTATGAGATTGGAGACAGAACATGTCTTCGTCCCCTCTGCGAGGAGTTAAATGATTTGGAGTTAAGGGACAGTTAGCCCCGAGATTTGTAGGACCATACCGAGTTTTGGAGCGTATGAGAGAAGTGGCCTACAAGTTGGAGTTACCCGAAGGACTGTCAGGAGTTCAGGATGTGTTTCACGGTTCCAATTGAAGAAGTGCCATGCAGAGATGGCCAATATTCCATGTAAGGACGCTTGACCGCGGAAAGGATAATGATGTTCCACGAAGTGGAATATGGACTTCATAAGTATAAGTTTTTATCTCGGTATGAGGGATATCCCACGAGGATGAAGAGATGAATTACTATTGGATATAAAGGAGGTATGATGTTGGAAATATGGATCAATGGAAATTCCATGATGAGTCTGAGTAATCATGTCCTAGTTTGGTGCCAATAGAAGGAAGGAAGACAGTACAATTGGAATGATTTAAGTATGCTAGGAAGCTAGAAGCTGGATGTTGGAATAATGACTAGTTGCCCAGAGGATAAGTTCAAGGTTTACAAGTGATGAGATGGGCCATAACCCACAGGCCCAGGACCTGCCAAGAAGCAAGCACATTCTTGCTGAAGGAAAAAAACCCTGAAAGAAGTTACGATTTTATCGACAGACGATCTTATAGGAGTTACGCAAAACCTGAGAGTTGTGAAGGAACGATAGATGGTTGTTTGGCTTGCAGAATCTATGGAGTTATCCGAACTTGGTTCGTCGACAAGAGAAATTCTGCAATGCTTGTGAGGATGACCGAGTGTTAGAATGCGAGATTCGCTAAACTATATACAAGGTAATGATTTGGGTGCAGGATGGATTGATCACCATACCGACTTACTCTTATTATTCGCCTTGCTATATGGGATGGTAAATCTGAGTGACTTGCCTATAGTAGAGAGACGACGATCAAAACCCTGTTTAAACCTTAGAATGGTATAAGAAATTTTTCCCTTGTACACGGCAGTTGTTGCCAACCGTAGGTTATACGGTGAGGATCAACCAGACCCATTTCCTGCAGGAGAAACCACAAATTGTTGACCACCATGAGATATCGATAGTTGTTTAGTTTTGGCGCCAGACCCGTCAGCTAAGAAGACCCAATCTCGGAAGAACCTTACCAAGATGAAAGGATAGAAAAATTGTGGTAAGGTTATGCCACTACCGGAAGAGCCCGGATAAGGAATTATCCTTACGATCTGAGAAGACCGACACTGTCAAGAATAAGGATGGGGTATATGAGTTTGATGGAACCATAACCATGCTTCTAAGGGTGGTAGCACCCCAGACCCCATGTGATGATCGATGGATTTTGAGGAGACCCCCAAACCCTAACCTATTTCTTGCTAGCCTCTCCCAATCTCGAGGACGAGATTCATTTTAAGGGTGGTAGGTTTGTAACATCCCAAAATTCTAAATTTTGGAATGTTATAATAAATAGATAGATTTGATTGATTGTTTGATTGATTGTCTGAAAGTGAGTGAATTCGAAACTTTTGAAAGTTAAATGAGAGGGAATAAAAGGACTTTCCCAAACTTTCATATTTGCTTTCTGATCTCCATGAATTCAAATTCTTTTCAAATACAAAACCCTCGAGAGAAGATGATATGACTTCTTCCATTTAAATTAAATGAAAGGGTATTTGAAAATAATTGAATTTCATTTGGAAATATTTCGATTCATAAACTTCATGCAGCTCAATGATTTTCATGAGAGAAGATAAAATGACTTCTTCAAATTATATGAAATATGAGTTGGGAGTTTCAAAGAATTAAATTCAAAGTTCTTTTGAATTTATTTTCAATTTGGAGTTATTTGAGTTTTATTCAAATTATTTTTCTCAAAAAATAAAATATATGGAAAATAGGGTAACATGATTCCCTACATTAGAAAATTTGAGAAAAATTAATTTGAAAACATTTGGTATTCTTAAAATGATTTTTGTTGGGTTTTAATAGACCAGTAGCACTCTTTGAATTATCTGAATTTGTGTGGATTTTATTTGATTATAGAAAAATGTCATGTTGTAGAAAATCTTTTTCTGAAAATTTTGATATATTATATGCCTATATAATATTTTTTTTTGTTTTTGTTATTTTGTTGTCTGTGAAAAATGTTTAAAATCTTCGAACAGTGCCAGGCCGAAGCCCAGCACTGCTCTCTCTCTCTCCCCGCGCCAGCCAGCAGCGGCCCAGCGCGCCGGCTCCCGTCCCCGAGCTCCGCCGCTTCCCGCGCCCGCACGGCGTCGCCACCGCCGTCCTGTACCCGGACTCCGCCGCCGCCTCTCTCTGCCCCCTCGCCCAAGCCGCCCTCTCCTCCCCTCCCCTATAAAGCCGCCGCCGCCCCGGCTTCTCTCCTCTCGCCGCTCGCGCCGCCTCGCCCTCGCATCTCGCCGCCCTGCGCCCCCGCCGCCGCCGCCCGCTGCTGCTGCACAGAGCGCCGCCCCGCGCTCCGCACCCCTTGCCGCGCTGCTCGCCCACGCTGCCCACGCCGCATCGCCGCACTTCCCGCCGAGCCGCCGCCCGCTGCTCGCCCTCGACGCCGAGCCGCCGTCGTTCGCCGGCGTTGACCGGAAAGGTAAAACCGCCCCGGTCCGGTTTTATTTAGGCTACGGTTTATTTTCGGTTCTTAAAAAACGATCGTTGGTTATCCAGCGGGCGTTCGCTATTTAGGGTTCAGTAGCGAACGGTTTTCGTCTTATAGGCTTCCGCAGTGAACGTTCGCTATTTAGCCTTTTCTTTTATTTCAGTTTTCGGCCAGGGACCTAGATGTGAATACTTTATTTACAGAATAGTCCCTATACTTCAAACAAGCACAACTTTTTACTCGTTAGTCCAAATCCAACGAAACCAACGCCCACTTCTTCGTTATGATTCCCTCTATCCAGTAATCCAACTCAAACATGTTTTTGAAAAGTTTAAAATTTGAATTAGATCAGATTTGAATTCAAACTTGTTTGATCATAACTTGAGTTTCGTAGCTCCGATTTAGTTGATTCTTTTTGCAAATCGAAGCTCTTGACCTAAACTTTAATAAGGCCAAATTCACTTAATTTTGGTACTGTTAGAAATTGTTTTATGTTGCAAGAGTTATTTGCTTGGTTTTGAATGTTTTCCGAAATTGTCTTTTCGTTTTTCTGATCTTTGAGTGATTGCTTCTTGTGTGGTTACTATTGCTTGCTTACGATAGATTGACCGGAGTGTGACGAGTAGAGCTATCAAGAGTTTTGAGTGCGAATCATCTTCATCAACATTGCAGGCAAGTTCACACTTTGATCATATCCTCTTTCATACCCAGTTTTTGTTGCATTAGATCAAACCTCAAACATTGCATGATTAGGATCTAATTAAATTGGGGGTATTGGGAAGTAGTTGATGAGGTAGGAACCTATTGCCCTGCATTCAAACCTTGGGAGTTACTTTTACGTTATGCTTACATGGCCATGCTATGCTCGTAGACGTGGATTGGGTTTTGAGAGTATCCATGACAGATGTGAGATTGTTAATTAATGGTTTACTTAAGGTGGCAACTTAAACACACATCTGGGTGGATTGAGGCACCTGGTTATTCTAGGATTGCCTGTCTAGGCACCTGGGTAATCCAGGACTTGCCTGTTTTTCTTTTGGACCGCCACCCAAGCTCAAAGGGATCATGAGATTATTCATGCTAGAAACTTCCGTGTGTAGCCACAAGCCATTATGGGCTCTGGCATAGTTGATTAAGTTGTGCGAACTCTTACAGTGGTAGACTAGCAGATGTAGGGGATGTAGGTGGTACGGTCTACCCGATCGTAAGGTGCTAGCGCTTCTGAAAGACTATGTCTCGGTCATCTGTTTCTCAAACACCATGTAGTGCGAGAAATCCAACGGAGGCGATCGAGTCTTGTGGGGAAAAGTGCGCAAACCTCTCCAGAGTGTATAAACTAATCATGATTAGCCGTGTCCCCGGTTATGGACATTTTGAGTATCTAGTTCTTGGATTATCCTGTTGATCTCATCACGTTACTTTAAATGAATATTGTTGGGTTTTAATGATGATGCTTAATTGGGATTGAGAATGCTGTCAACCATTCTCAATGCTCAACAACCACCATGATAGTTAATTAAAATGTATTCCTTTGCAGTAGGGAAAAATTGGCTTTACGCAAAAACCTTATAACCATAGAGCTTTTCCACCAGCCAAATATGCATGTAGTGATAGCCTTTATTCATCATTCTCTATGGTGTGAATTTGCCAGTACATTCAATGTACTGACCCTCTGTGGCTGCAATGTCTCATGTTGCAGGATTATCTTACGGCGAGTAAGTGATACGTTAGGGTTACGATTTCTACACTCAACTTTGCCGTTGGTGTTGATGGGAATCCACAACCTTGTTACTTCTGCTATTTTGGATTGAGGTAATAGTATTTACGTTATTTTATACATGTGATTTACCTCTGTTATAAATCCTCGAGTACTGTGTGTGTCAGCATACCGATCCAGGGATGACACTTAAGCACAGAGACTCGATCCATTCGGGTCGGGTCGCTACATCGCGCATGCCAATTAAATTATCAGGTACTTCCGTTTCTTGGTAATGATTCTAATGTTCATGAGAATATGATGCTGCCTAAATTTGATACATGTGTTGATGTGGAGCATCCTACAGACATCACCATGTACACCTTCATAGCACATCAAGCTCCAAGTGGACCTAACGAACCTAATGGGAACCCACTCCTCTTCAAGATTTACATGAATATCTATTGGACTTGGTCGCTACCTCACCACGGAACATTATGCATCATTAGGTACGAGGACGACCGCCACACGACAGCTATGGAGCATCCCAGAGGCCATGGAGAAGGACCCCAAGGCCACGAGGGAGAAGGAGAAGCACAACCGCAGCTGGACAGGAGGTTCCAGGCGACCCCGTGCGCACGGGCCCCCGAGACCTTGTGCCTATGGGCTACACAGGGCGCTATGGCTGTAGCACCCCGTGTGCACGAGCGTGTACCATGCGCATGGGGCCCCGTGCGTACGGGCCCGACTTACCCCGTGCACACGGGCTCTATAGGATGGGCGGCCGAGATTGCATCTTCAACTCCCCCTTCGCCTCCACTTTGTCCCTCACCTCCAGCCACCTATATATTCCGTACCTAGACCATTTGTTAGGGTTATCTAAGAATAGATCTAGATATTAGAGCTTAGCTCATGTACCTCCCCTTGTGGGATTCCTCTTGAGAGAGAAGACTCCATTGGAGTACAAGACCTCCATTGGAGAAGATCCCTAGTGGATAAAGCCCCCATCTAGGGAAGGGTCTATCTAGATCATCAAGCCCTCATCTCCTTCATAGGATTTGGGATGAACTCTACCATGTATCTTGTTTCCCTTTGATTGTTCATGTACCTTGTGGATGCTATTGTTGGTTCTTGTGTTGAGAGAGTCATGATGTTCCATGCTATTTACCTAGGACTTCTTGCCAATACAATGATGATACCCTCCTCATATCTTGCTTTCATGCTTGTGATATGTCATGTGAATTATTCATGTCCACTATTTGTTCACATGACATGCTTGCCATGATTCCTTCTAGTATGTTGCATCTTCACACTACTAGCTTGCACTACTTGATCACTATGATTGCCTCGCACATGATGAACAATTGCTCTTTCTATTGTCTTGAGTGCCACTCTATATTCACTACACCCCGTGCACATTATGCTTGGATTGTCTTGTACTTGCCCCATGTGTTTAGACATCTCATTATATTTGGTGTTGTGAATGCTTCATATGCATACCATAAACCATTTGTTGAGCACCTTATGCATGCTTTCTATGAGTTTGAGGTAGATGCTTATTCTCTTGACACACATATTTGCATCGCTACCTCACACTTACATGCTTGTTTCCATGATGTCCTTGATTGTGCTCAACTATTATGCTTAAATGCCATGCCACACTTATTTGTCAAACCATATCCTATGCTTGATGACAACACTTGTTTGGTGACTCGCCTCTTGAATGCTCGGTTTTGCTTTAATGCCAACCACATTTGTTTTTCCAAGTGCTTTCTATCTTTGCTCCTTTTGAAGGAATTACAAGATGGTGCGACATTGGAGAGTGCCCATTTCAAGCTATAAGATGCTGAATGCTTGGTGATCGTCAACTTCTATACGGCGACATCATCTCTTTCCCATGGTGATTTGGATTTCGATCCGAGGTCAGATCTTTCCCAAGGGGGAGGGGATGATGTGGAGCATCCTATGGACATCACCATGTCAAGAGTCCATTTGGCAAGTGACACGTGCCACATCTACTTCATGCATACAAAAGGTGAATCATCTCCTTTACATGTGTCCACTTGTACCTTTCGAGGATGGTATAGTACTTGACCCCTCTCTTGTGTGCATACATAGGTGTGAAAGGAGCTACACATTCATCGAGGAGGAGTCCAAGAAGAAGAGAATATCTACACCATCCAAGAGGGAAGCCTGGAAGCGGAGAAGGAAGCGCCAAGAAGAAGGCAACAACTCCCAGGCGACCCCGTGCGCACGGGCCCCTCCGACCACGTGCCCACGGGCCTCCCAGGCTGGCGATCCTGAAGCCCTTGTGCGCACGGGCGTGTACCATGCCCACGAGACCCCCGTGTGCACGGCCCTCACGGACCCCGTGCGCACGGGCTCATGCGTCACGTCTCTGAATACCCCGTGCGCACGCGCTCCACTTACCCCATGCACACGGGGCCCCCTGAGTGTTGCTACGGGCTTTGCCCATGTAATCCCAATTTCGCCCCTGCTTACCCCTTCATCCCTTGGACCTATATATACTCCTCTTCCTCCTCCATTTAGAAGGGAGCTAAGAATAGATCTAAACATTAGAGCTTAGCTCATGTACCTCCCCTTGTGGGATTCCTCTTGAAAGACAGAAGACTCCATTGGAGTTCAGGACCTCCATTGGAGAAGATCCCTAGTGGATAAAGACCCCCTTGTGGGAAGGATCCATCTAGATCATCAAGCCCTCATCTCCTTCATAGGATTTGGGATGAACTCTACCATGTATCTTGTTTCCCTTTGATTGTTCATGTACCTTGTCGATCTTGTGTGTTTGTTGGTCTAGTGGATGTGTGATTGGACTTGTTCTTGAGTGTTCCTCTTGTTTTTGCCCCTTGTGTTCTTCTTGTTCTTGGGGATTCCCCCTCCAATTCGTGAAATATCCCCACTTAGGGTTCCACCCTACAACATGTGTTTTGCTTACAAATGAAGGGCCTGGCATGGATAAGAGGGATGAACACTGGAGCAAGACCAAGCATGGAGATGATGACATGCACAAGGGGAACAAGAGCGGAGTTACAAGTGATGATTTCAGGACTTTGAAGCCACCATAATGAGTGCATGAAGCCTTGGAAGACATATATAAGATGCCACTTCATAATTTTCATCCAAAGGCTATTATAGGTGTTGTGACACCTTATTATTGGGCCAGGCCCATGTAATTTCGAAATACTTGAGTATAGGCTGTTTTTAGAGTCTGTATCTGTGGGGAAACAAGAGATAGGTTCAGTTTCGGACCCCTCCTCCAAGGGCCACGAAATTCCCCCCTCTTCCTCAATATATACAGCCCTTAGGGCACCACTTTGGGTTTTGTGTAGATTAAAAGTTCGCCATAGCTGCAACTTCTGTACTTCGTTTGTGTTCAGCGACCAGACCAAGACATCACAGAACCCCACCTTGATCAATAAAGCTTTCATCTTATATTCGCAATATCCAGATTGCAATCTTAGTTTCTTGCTTGTTCTTCGTTTGCTTGCAGGAAATAGACCTTCGTGGTCAGGTTGATCGTGCTCTGGCGTGGTCACTAACCTGATGCGGAGCATCCCAAGGTCATCCCCATGGACCTACCTACGTCTCCTACGACACCACTTGGACCAATGACTAGGGCCCGAGCAAAGACTATCGGAGATAAGGTGAACTCACTCCTGTCCGAACTACCACTTTCTATACATGAGACATGGGTACTACCTCAAGCAGAAACACTATGTGTGATCAGGTACTTGGAGGAAGGCCACGGAGCAGCTACATCGAACGGACAAGACGGCGAGGACACCGAGTGTGAAGGACAAGAAGAAGAGCTGCCACTGAAGCTACAACCACCGGACGACCGGCCGATACCGGACGTCCGACACCTGAAGCCCTAGCCTACTCAGGTCCTAGCCAACGCAAGCAACAACGAGCGGACATCCGGCCAGGACCAGACGACCGGCGCCACCACACCCAAGCCAAAACAGCGGATGTCCGAAGCAACCGGACGACCGGCCATCTCTGGAAATCCGGTGCCACCTCAACCGAGCCAACATAAGCGAAGTCCGGCGACTCCCGGACGTCTGGATGCCCATGAGCCACCGGACAACCATAACCCACCAGACGTCTGGTACCTATCTGCACACAGTTTTGGGCCTAACACCCATGTACCCCTTCACTTCACCCCCATTTGCACTAAGACTATACATAGACCTCCTCCTCCTTCTAGTTACGGTTAGCGTTGTGATGGCTCATATGTGAGATAGAGCCTCGCTCATCCATCCGGATCTACACCACCGGAAGGGACCGTCACCTCTTCGGAGAAGATCCATTGGATTCAAGACCCCTAACGAGAAGACCCCAAGACCTCCTCACGGAGAAGAACCGGTTACCCTATGTATCGTCCCTTGTTGGATTTGGACCGTGTGATCTCTATGTGTACTCGGATCTAGCATATGTGTGACAATTTCTTGTTGGTTTGAGTGTTTCCTCTCTTTCCCCTTCGTGTTTTTCCCCTTGTGTTCTTCGTGTTCATCGCGAGATCCACCCCTTTCATGAAACATCGGCCCTCTAGGGTTCCACCCTACCTCATCTTGGTATTAGAGCCACGCTGATCATGATTTCGGAGCCTCCCCTCTTCGTTTTCTAGCTTGATTTTGTTGAGTTCTTCCCTAATTTTGAAAATCCCCACCAAAAAATAGCCCCAAATTTTTTTGTGATTTGTTGGTCTGATGAAGTTTTGTTGGATTTGATCCATGGATTTCATTTTCCATGAGTGGATCTAGCTTTTCCCCATCATCCCCACCATTTCCATCCACAAAACCGCTCGGATTTGACCAATATTGTCACCTCCACCTCGAACCCTAGCTGTTCATCCCGTGCTCGAAATTGCCCAGGCATCAGATGTCTGACCGTCTCCGGACGTCCGACGAGTACCGGTCATCCGACATCCACCCGACGTCTAACGGTTCCTGACGAAACTGAAAAAGTTCAGTTCGGCCACCACCACCTCCAACTCCGCATACGCACTCTGATACCCTTTCCACTTCCACTTACGCACCCCAATACCACAATCGCTTTCCACAACCACCATTGCTTACTCGTTTCGTGATAGAGGCAAAGGTGTCCCGTCTTTCGATGAGATTGTGGCTATCATTTTGGAGGAAGTTGACTTTGACGATCCGACTACGAATGTGCAAGGACATTGCGCCTTAGCAATCACTAAACCAACTCCGAGAGGTTATTGACCACGTGATACGTCCATTTTGCATCATGTTTTTATATCGAGAATTATCGCATTATGGGCTGTTATTACACATTATGTCACAATACTTATGCCTATTCTCTCTTATTTTACAAGGTTTACATGAAGAGGGGGAATGCCGGCAGCTGGAATTCTGGGCTAGAAAAGGAGCAAATATTAGAGACCTATTCTACACATCTCCAACAGTCCTGAAACTTCACGGGAGCATGTTTCAAAATATATAAAAAAATATTGGGCGAAAGAAGTACCAGAGGGGGGTCACCCACCTGCCATGAGGGTGGGGGCGCGCCCTACCCCCTGGGCGAGCCCCCTGCCTCGTGGGCCCCCTGGTGGCCCTCCGATGCCCATCTTTGGCTATATGGAGTCTGATACGTCTCCGTCATATCTACTTTTCCAAACACTTTTGCCCGTGTTTTGGACTCTAACTTGCATGATTCGAATGGAACTAACCCGGACTGACGCTGTTTTCAGCAGAATTGTCATGGTGTTATTTTTGTGCAGAAATAAAAGTTCTCCGAATGACCTGAAAATCAACAGAGAATTATTTTGGAATATGTAAAAAATACTGGAAGAAAGATCCACGTCAGGGGGCCCACAACCTGTCCACGAGGGTGGGGGCGCGCCCTACCCCCCTGGGTGCGCCCCCCTGCCTCGTGGGCCCCCTGACGCTCCACCGACCTCAACCTTGACTCCATATATTCACTTTCAGGGAGAAAAAATCGGGGAGAAGGATTCATCGCGTTTTACGATACGGAGCCGCCACCAAGCCCTAAACTGTCTCGGGAGAGCTGATCTAGAGTCCGTTGGGGGCTTCGGAGAGGGGAATCCGTTGCCACCGTCATCATCAACCTTCCTCCATCACCAATTTCGTGATGCTCACCACCGTGCGTGAGTAATTCCATCGTAGGCTTGCTGGACGGTGATGGGTTGGATGAGATTTATCATGTAATCGAGTTAGTTTTGTTAGGGTTTGATTCCTAGTATCCACTATGTTCTGAGATTGATGTTGCTATGACTTTGCTATGCTTAATGCTTGTCACTAGGGCCTGAGCGCCATGATTTCAGATCTGAACCTATTATGTTTTCATCAATATATGAGAGTTCTTGATCCTATCTTGCAAGTCTATAGTCACCTATTATGTGTTATGATCTGTTAACTCCGAAGTGGCAATAATCGGGATACTTACCGGTGATGACCATAGTTTGAGGAGTTCGTGTATTCACTATGTGTTAATGCTTTCGTCCGGTACTCTATTAAAAGGAGGCCTTAATATCCTTAGTTTCCAATAGGACCCTGCTGCCACGGGAGGGTAGGATAAAAGATGTCATGCAAGTTCTTTTCCATAAGCACGTATGACTATATTCGGAATACATGCCTACATTACATTGATGAACTGGAGCTAGTTCTGTGTCACCCTAGGTTATTACTGTTACATGATCGATCGCATCCGGCATAATTCTCCATCACCGATCCAATGCCTATGAGCTTTCCATATATTGTTCTTCGCTTATTTACTTTTCCGTTGCTACGGTTGCAATCACTACAAAACCCAAAAATATTACTTTTGCTACCACTACCTTTTGCTACCGTTACCACTACTATCATATTACTTTGCTACTAAACACCTTGCTGCAGATATTAAGTTTCCAGGTGTGGTTGAATTGACAACTCAGCTGCTAATACTTGAGAATATTATTTGTCTCCCCTTCTGTCGAATCAATAAATTTGGGTTGAATACTCTACCCTCGAAAACTATTGCGATCCCCTATACTTGTGGGTTATCAAGAACATTTTCTGGCATCGTTGCCGGGGAGCATAGCTCTATTCTTTAAGTCACTTGGGATTTATATCTGCTTATCATTATGAAGATCTTGAAAGATGAAAGAACCAAGATTTTTCCCTCAACTACGAGGGGAGGTAAGGAACTGCCATCTAGCTCTACACTTGATTCACCTTCTGTTTTGAGTAAGCTTGTGACACCTAAACCTGCTTCCCCTATTAATTCTGATATGTCGCATGTTATTGATGATGCCACTTATGCTATGCATGATACTTATGATGAAACTACTTCTATGCTTGATACTACTGTGCCACTTGGTGAATTTCTTGATGAACAACTTGCTAGGGCTAGAGAGAATCAAACTACTGAAACTAATAATATTGATGAAAGTGATGATGAAGATTCTCCCCCTAGATATGAATTGCCTGTTGTTCCTAAGGGTTATGTTATGGATGAAGAAACTGCTAGAGACTTCCTTGCTTGCAATGATAGAAGTGATCTTAAGAAATTATTAGCTAAGATTAAAGAAAAATCTCTGAATGCTAGAGTCAAATATGATCCTGCTTATGCTACTTCACCTATCTTTATTATTGATAAGGATTATGATTTCTCTGTCGATCCTGAGTTGATTACTTTGGTTGAATATAATCCTTTCTATGGCTATGAATCTGAAACTGTTGTGGCACATCTTACTAAATTAAATGATATAACTACCCTGTTCACTAATGATGAGAAAACTCGCTACTATTATATCCTTAAATTATTCCCGTGCTCATTAAATGGTGATACTAAGATATGGTTTAATTCTCTTGATCCTGGTTGTGTGCGTAGTCCCCAGGATTTGATTTACTACTTCTCCGCTAAATATTTCCCCGCTCATAAGAAACAAGCTGCTTTAAGGGAAATATATAATTTTCTGCAAATTGAAGAAGAGAGTCTCCCACAAGCTTGGGGGAGGCTTCTCCAATTACTTAATGCTTTGCCTGATCATCCTCTCAAGAAAAATGAAATATTTGATATCTTTTATAATGGACTAACCGATGCTTCCAGAGATTACCTGGATAGTTGTGCTGGTTGTGTTTTTAGCGAAAGAACTGTTGATCAAGCTAAAATTCTATTGAATAATATGTTGACCAATGGAAACAATTGGACACTTCCTGAACCAACTCCTTAGCCAACTCCGAAGAAAAGGGGTATTCTATTTCTCAGTCCTGAAGATATGCAAGAGGCAAAGAAATCTATGAAAGAAAACGGTATAAAAGTTGAAGATGTTAAGAATTTACCTCCTGTTGAAGAAATACATGGTCTTAATTCATCACCTATTGAAGAAACACACGGTCTCGATAACCCGACACATGTAGTAAAGGTAAATTCTCTCTATAGATATGATAAAGCTGAAATCCCTCCTACTAAGTTTGCTAGCCAATGTTTGGATGAATTTGATAACTTTATGGTTAAGCAAGAAGATTTTAATGCTTATGTTACTAGACAATTGAAACATAATGCGTGTATGATTGAACACTTGAGTGATTATATGGCTAGTGTTAGAGGTGAACTTAAACTTATTAGTAAACATGCTTCTATGGTTACCACTCAAGTAGAACAAGTACTTAAAGTTCAGAATGATTTGCTCAATGAATTAAATAATAAGAAGAATGATAATGTTGTTAGAGTTATGACTAGAGGTGGTAAAATGACTCAGGAACCTTTGTATCCTGAAGGCCACCCTAAGAGAATTGAGAAAGATTCTCAGAGAACTAATGTTGATGCACCTAGTCCTTCTAAAAGGAAGAAAAAGAAAAATGATAGGACATTGCATGCTTCTAGTGAACCTGCTGTAGACACACCTGAGAATCCCAATGATATTTCTATTTCTGATGCTAAAACACATTCTGGTAATGAACATGAACCTAGTGATAATGTTAATGATGATGTTCATGTTGATGCTCAACCAAGTAATAATAATGATGTAGAAATTGAACTTGCTGTTGATCTTGATAACCCACAATCGAAGAATCAATGTTATGATAAGAGAGACTTTGTTGCTAGGAAGCACGGTAAAGAAAGAGAACCATGGGTTCAGAAACCCATTCCTGTTCCTCCTAAACCATCCAAGAAAAAGGATGATGAGGATTTTGAGTGCTTTGCTGAAATGATTAGACCTATCTTTTTGCGTATACGTTTGACTAATATGCTTAAAATGAATCCTTATGCTAAGTATATGAAGGAAATTGTTACTGATAAGAGAAAGATTCTAGAAGCTGAAATTTCCACCATGCTTGCTAATTATACTTTTAAGGGTGGAATACCAAAGAAACTTGGAGATCCAAGAGTACCAACTATACCATGCTCCATTAAAAGAAACTATGTTAAAACTGCTTTATGTGATCTTGGAGCCGGTGTTAGTGTTATGCCTCTCTCTTTATATCGTAGACTTGATTTGAATAAGTTGACACCTACTGAAATATCTTTGCAATGGCTGATAAATCAACTACTATACCTATCGGTATTTGTGAGGATGTGCCTGTTGTGGTTGCAAACGTTACTATTTTAACACACTTTGTTATTCTTGATATTCCCGAAGACGATAGTATGTCTATTATTCTTGGAAGACCCTTTTTGAACACTGCAGGGGCTGTTATTGATTGCACCAAAGGCAATGTCACTTTTCATGTTAATTGTAATGAGCATACGGTACACTTTCCGAGGAAAAAACCTCAAGTCCACAGTATCAATTCTATTGGAAAAATTTCAACAATCACTATTGGAGGTTTTGAATTTCCTCTTCCTACTGTCAAGAAGAAATATGATATTCTTATTGTTGGGGACATGCATATCCCCGTTGAGGTAACCTAGTGTTATTCAAAATTTCTCTGGTTCCATGTTATTTGGAATGAGTTTGTTAACAAGACTTGATCAACCTTGTTGGTGGATTCCTTTTTATGAGCATGAGATGGATGAAGTTAGAAAACACAACCCTCTGTACCCTCTTTTTACTTTCTGTTATTTATATTAAATAAAGCAAATATAGTATTTTTCTGTCTGTTTTCTGAATTATCCATGCAATAAAAAATACCCCAAAAATAAAAGTTCTCCAAATGCCCTAAAATTTAAATATGATTTTTTCTAGAATATTTTAGAATATCTGGCACTGAGAACACAGCAGGGGGAGCAAGCACCTGGCCACGAGGGTCCAGGGCGCGCCCCCTGCCTCGTGGGTCCATGGTGGCTCCCCTCCACTTATCCCAACCACCACACACTCCTTCCTCCCAAAAAGATCACTAGCCAGCTCAAACATGAGTCCAAGCTCATCTTGTTGCCATTTTCGATCTCCTAGCTCAAAGCTCCATTCACAAAACTGCTTTGAGGGATTGTTCTTTGGTATGTGACTCCTCCAATGGTCCATTTAGTTTTTGTTCTAGTGCTTTATTCATTGCAAATTTTTGCTGCTTAGGTGACCTTGTTCTTGAGCTTGCATGTCAAATTTATATGGTCAAAAGTTGTTTTAATGCATGATATTGCCTCTAGGCACTTGTAGGAGTAGTTCCTATCAATTTTATTGAGTTTGGTTCACCTTTATTTTGAGTTACTAAACATTTCAGAAATTTTTCAGAGGAAGAAATATGTTCAGGAAAATGTCCAAGGTGGTTCTTCAAGGAAGAAAGGACCCAGACCCGCAATACGCGATGCGGACGAGGAATCACCAAGGGATGCTCAAGTGCGACCTTGTGAATGGCCATCAGAGGACTTCATGGTTCGAGCAGGAATCAAGGAGGAATTTGAAGCATATGTGCGTAATGCTGATCTTGAGAGCTTCGAGGCAGATAAGTGTCGTCAATACCTCTATTTAACTGATTCATTTGTGAGAAGGTTCAAATTTTCTTCATCACGCAATTCTCAAACTGTCCTGTTTGATCTCTATGATAAATCTTATACCATGGACTTAGAAGATTTTAACACTGCTTGTAAACTCCCAAAGTGGGGTAATGTTAGTGAACCTCGCAAATTTGAATTTAGAGATTTTATTGCTAGTATTACAGTGGGGGAATCTAGAGATGTAACACAAGCCACCATAGGGAGCATTTATTTTCCTGCTATACATTATTTTGCTCTCTTCATAGGAAGGTGCATAAACGGTAAAGATGAAGCATATCACATGTGTGTACCTGATGTTAGCGTTGTCCGGAGCGCTGTTTTAGGAGATAAACAATACAACTTGGGGGCTACTGTTGCACGTAGGTTACATAATAATCGTATTCATGGAGATTTCTTTGGTGGAATTTATGTGACTTGTATAGCTAACTTTCTTGAGATACCCATACGTGGAGATGATATTGAGTTGCCTCCCTCTTATCCAGATTATGATGCTATGGTTCGTCATCAGTTTGTTGAGAGGAACGATCAGTTCCTCCAGTACCGATTAATCTTTGACAGATGACGCACCTATCACGTCACTCTCCCTACTCCTACTTTCTTTGACTTTTAGGGAAAGGGGAGATATGTTATAACCAGGGAGGAGGCGACCGAGTACGAGAGGAGGGTGGAGACAGCTCACCTCCAAGCTGCAGCTCATCAGGCAATTGCCTCTGCATCTCAGTACGACTCCAACTATTACTTTCGATATCCACCAGGCCAGCCGTGGCCATAGACCAACTTAGGCCAAAAGCCTAAGCTTGGGGCAGTACGTATCTCTCACCGACATTACATTCCTGTTCACACACTCATGCTAGCTGGCGGTGCTCATACTTTTTCATTGTAATATCCATGCTAGTTTATTTTCCTTTTTATGCTTTCTTCTTGTGTGTTTGATAAACCTTAAGAAAAACAAAAAAAATTAGTTGTAGCTTTTAGTTAGTTACTTTTCATGTTGTAGTAGTAGTAATTAAAAAGAAAACCCAAAAAGGTTTCTCGTTCTTCTTTTTGCTTGTTGGGAGCTTTCCCGTGTAAATAGTTTCATTTCTTTTCTTGTTCTTTGGGGGTCAAGAGGAGAAGACCATAATGAAAATGTTGAGTGGCTCTCATATGCATTATTGTTGATCTAACAAAAAACCCATATTACCTTGTCTTCTCTCTTGAATTGAATGCTTGCAGATTCTAGCTTAGTCCAATGCACGTGCACTATTATTATTATTATCCACACTATTCGGTCATGCAAGTGAAAGGAAATAATGATGATTATATGATGAACTTATTGAGATGAGAAAAGCTGGTATGAACTCGACCTCTCTTGTTTTTGTAAATATGATTAGTTCATCATTACTGATTCAGCCTATTATGAAAGAAACATGTTTGCAATGACAATTAGAGATTGTAGTTGCTTATGCCATGCTTAATTAGCTAGGAGCTTATAATGGCTTACCTTGCGTGCCAACATGCTATTAAAATGGTTGTGATGTGGTATGATAGGGTGGTATCCTCTTTTGAATGATTCGAGTGGCTTGACTTGGCACATGTTCATGCATGTAGTTGAAACAAAATCAACATAGCCTCCACGATATTTATGTTCACGGTGCATTATATCCTACTCATGCTTGCATTCGGTGTTGATTAATTTTAATGCATGTTCATGACTGTTGTCGCTCTCTAGCTGGTCGCTTCCCAGTCTTTTTCTAGCCTTCACTTGTACTAAGCAGGAATACTACTTGTGCATCCAATTCCATAAACCCCAAAGTTGTTCCATATGAGTCCACCATACCTACCTATATACGGTATCTACCTGCCGTTCCAAGTAATTTGTATGGGCAAACTTTAAACCTTCAAATAAACATTCTGTTTTGTATGCTCGAATAGCTCATGTATCAACTAGGGCTGTCTGTATCTTCCATGCTAGGAGGGTTATTCTCAAGAGGAGTGGACTCCGCTCCTCACTCACGAGAAAATGGCTGGTCACCGGGATGCCCAGTCCCATGCTTTATGCAAATAAAATCAAAATAACTGCAAACAAAACTCCCCCAGGACTCTTGTTAGTTGGAGGCACTCGTTGTTTCGAGCAAGCCATGGATTGATGCTTGTTGGTGGGGGGGAGTATAAACTTTACCATTCTGTTTGGGAACCGCCTATAATGTGTGTAGCATGGAAGATATCAAGATCTCTCGGTTGTTATGTTGACAATGAAAGTATACCGCTCAAAATATTATTCATATCTATTTCAAAACCGAGCTCTGGCACCTCTACAAATCCCTGCTTCCCTCTGCGAAGGGCCTATCTATTTACTTTTATGTTGAGTCATCATCCTCTTATTAAAAAGCACCAGTTGGAGAGCAGCGCTGTCATTTGCATCCATTACTGTTAGTTTACATTGAGTATGACTTGACTGGATCTCTTTTACCATGAATTACAATGTCTAGTCAGTCCTTGATCTTTAAAGGTGCTTTGCATTTATGTTTTGCGGTCTTAGAAAGGGCTAGCGAGATACCATCTTGTCATATCATATCATGATTATTTTCAGAAAGTGTTGTCATCCGAGATTTATATTATTGCTCGCTAGTTGATTATGTCATTGATATGAGTAAACATGAGACCTAAGTGTTATTGTGAATATGGTTAGTTCATAATCTTTGCTGAAAACTTGAATGCTGGCTTTACATGTTTACAACAACAAGAGCAAACAGAGTTTGTAAATTTTTTTCTTTATCACTTTCAGTTTATCAACTGAATTGCTTGAGGACAAGCAAAGGTTTAAGCTTGGGGAGTTGATACGTCTCCGTCGTATCTACTTTTCCAAACACTTTTGCCCTTGTTTTGGACTCTAACTTGCATGATTCGAATGGAACTAACCCGGACTGACACTGTTCTCAGCAGAATTGCCATGGTGTTATTTTTGTGCAGAAATAAAAGTTCTCGGAATGACCTGAAAATCAATGGAGAATTATTTTGGAATATATAAAAAATACTGGAAGAAAGATCCACTTCAGGGGGCACACACCCTGTCCACGAGGGTGGGGGCGCGCCCTACCCCCTGGGCGCGCCCCCTCCCTCGTGGCCCCCCTGACGCTCCACCGACCTCAACCTTGACTCCATATATTCACTTTCAGGGAGAGAAAATCAGGGAGAAGGATTCATCGCGTTTTACGATACGGAGCCGCCGCCAAGCCCTAAACTCTCTCGGGAGGGCTGATCTGGAGTCTGTTCGAGGCTCCGGAGAGGGGAATCCGTCGCCATCGTCATCATCAACCTTCCTCCATCACCAATTTCCTGATGCTCACCGCCGTGCGTGAGTAATTCTGTCGTAGGCTTGTTGGATGGTGATGGGTTGGATGAGATTTATCATGTAATCGAGTTAGTTTTGTTAGGGTTTGATCCCTAGTATCCACTATGTTCTGAGATTGATGTTGCTATGACTTTACTATGCTTAATGCTTGTCACTAGGGCCCGAGTGCCATGATTTCAGATCTGAACCTATTAAGTTTTCATCAATATATGAGAGTTCTTGATCCTATCTTGCAAGTCTATAGGCACCTATTATGTGTTATGATCCGTTAACCCTGAAGTGACAATAATCGGGATACTTACCGGTGATGACCGTAGTTTGAGGAGTTCATGTATTCACTATGTGTTAATGCTTTGGTCCGGTACTCTATTAAAAGGAGGCCTCAATATCCGTTAGTTTCCAATAGGACCCTGCTGCCACGAGAGGGTAGGACAAAATATGTCATGCAAGTTCTTTTCCATAAGCACGTATGACTATATTCGGAATACATGCCTACATTACATTGATGAACTAGAGCTAGTTCTGTGTCACCCTAGGTTATGACTGTTACATGATCAATCGCATCCGGCATAATTCTCCATCACCGATCCAATGCCTACGAGCTTTCCGTATATTGTTCTTCGCTTATTTACTTTTCCGTTGCTACTATTACAATCACTACAAAACCCAAAAATATTACTTTTGCTACCGTTACCTCTACTATCATATTACTTTGCTACTAAATACCTTGCTGCAGATATTAAGTTTCTAGGTGTGGTTGAATTGACAACTCAGCTGCTAATACTTGAGAATATTCTTTGACTCCCCTTGTGTTGAATCAATACATTTGGGTTGAATACTCTACCCTCGAAAACTGTTGCGATCCCCTATACTTGTGGGTTATCAGAGTCTTTCATCGAGGAAAAAATCATAAGCAAGCTCACGGGATGAAACTCCGCCGCCATGAGGCGGAACCTTGACGGAACCAATCTAGGCTCCGGCGGAGCTGTTCTGCCCGGGAAACTTCCCTCCGGGAGGGGGAAATCATCACCATCGTCATCACCAACGATCCTCTCATCGGGAGGGGATCAATCTCCATCAACATCTTCACCAGCACCATCTCATCTCAAACCCTAGTTCATCTCTTGTATCCAATCTTGGTATCCAAATGTCAGATTGGTACCTGTGGGTTGCTAGTAGTGTTGATTACTCCTTGTAGTTGATGCTAGTTGGTTTACTTGGTGGAAGGTCATATGTTCAGATCCATTATGTATATTAATACCCCTCTGATTATGAACATGAATATGCTTTGTGAGTAGTTATGTTTGTTCCTGAGGACATGGGAGAAGTCTTGCTATAAGTAGTCATGTGAATTTGGTATTCGTTTGATATTTTGATGAGATGTATGTTGTCTTTCCTCTAGTGGTGTCATGTGAACGTCGAATACATGACACTTCACCATTGATTGGGCCTAGAGGAGGGCATTGGGAAGTAATAAGTAGATGATGGGTTGCTAGAGTGACAGAAGCTTAAACCCTAGTTTATGCGTTGCTTCGTAAGGGGCTGATTTGGATCCATATGTCTCATGCTATGTTTAGGTTTACCTTAATACTTCTGTTGTAGTTGCGGATCCTTGCAATAGGGGTTAATCATAAGTGGGATGCTTGTCCAAGTAAGGACAGTACCCAAGCACCGGTGTACCCACATATTAAATTATCAAAGTACCGAACGCGAATCATATGAGCATGATGAAAACTAGCTTGACGATAATTCCCATGTGTCCTCGGGAGCGCTTTCCTTCATTTAAGAGTTTGCCAGGCTTGTCCTTTGCTACAAAAAGGATTGGGCCATCTTGCTGCACCCTATTTACTTTCATTACTTGTTGCTCGTTATAATTTATTTTATCACACAACTATCTGTTACTGATAATTTCAGTGCTTGCAGAGAAAACCTTGCTGGAAACTGCTTATCATTTCCTTCTGCTCCTCATTGGGTTGGACACTCTTACTTATCTAAAAGGCTACGATAGATCACCTACACTTGTGGGTCATCAAGACTCTTTTCTGGCGCCGTTGCCGGGGAGTGAAGCGCCTTTGGTAGGTGGAATTTGGTAAGGAAAAATTTATATAGTGTGCTGAAATTTACTGTCACTTGTTACTATGGAACATAATACTTTGAGCGGCTTGTTCAGGGTATCTTCGCCCCGACCAGTAGAGCAAAGAGTTGCTCCTCAACCTACTGAACCTACTGAAAATGTTTACTTTGAAATCCCTTCGGGTATGATAGAGAAACTGCTAGCTAATCCTTTCACAGGTGATGGAACATTACATCCCGATTTGCACCTAATCTATGTGGATGAAGTTTGTGGATTATTTAAGCTTGCAGGTATGCCCGGGGATGTTATCAAGAAGAAGGTCTTCCCTTTATCTTTGAAGGGAGAGGCATTGACATGGTTTAGGCTATGTGATGATATGGGATCATGGAACTATAAACGATTGAAATTGGAATTTCATCAGAAGTTTTATCCTATGCATCTTGTTCATCGTGATCGTAATTATATATATAATTTTTGGCCTCGCGAAGGAGAAAGCATCGCTCAAGCTTGGGGGAGTCTTAAGTTAATGTTATATTCATGCCCCAATCATGAGCTCTCAAGAGAAATGATTATTCAAAAATTTTATGCTCGGCTTTCTCTTAGTAATCGCTCCATGCTCGATACTTCTTGTACTAGTTCTTTTATGATGAAGACTATTGAATTCAAATGGGATTTATTGGAGAGAATTAAACGCAACTTTGAAGATTGGGACCTCGACGAAGGTAAGGAGTCAGGTACAACACCTAAGTTTGATTGTGTTAAATCTTTTATGGATACCGATGCTTTTCGTGAATTTAGCACTGAATATGGACTTGACTCTGAGATAGTAGCTTCTTTCTGTGAAACCTTTGCTACTCATGTTGATCTCCCTAAGGAGAAGTTGTTTAAACATAATCCTCCCATTGAAGTAAAAGTAGTTGCACCTATTAAAGTTGAAGAAAAGACTATCACTTATAATTATCCTGTTGTTCCTACTGCATATATTGAGAAACCACCTTTCCCTGTTAAAATAAAGGATCATGCTAAAGCTTCAACTGTGGTTAACATAATCAATATTAAGACACCCAAACCCCCCGAGCAAATTAAAGTTGAACCTAGTGTTGCTATGGTTAAGGATCTCTTGGCCGATAATATTGATGGGCATGTTATTTACTTCTGCAATGAATCTGCTAGAATTTCTAGACCCGATACTAAAAATAAACATAGACCTGTTGTAGGCATGCATGTTATTTCTGTTAGAATAGGAGATCATTTCTATCATGGTTTACGTGATATGGGTGCTAGTGCAAGTGCAATACCTCATTCCTTATACAAAGAAATTATGCATGATATTGCACCTGCTGAGATAGAAGAGATAGATGTTACAATTAAGCTTGCCAATAGAGATACTATTTCACTAGTTGGGATTGTTAGAGATGTTGAAGTCTTGTGTGGGAAAGTTAAATATCCTGCTGATTTTCTTGTTCTTGGTTCCACACAAGATGACTTTTGTCCCATTATATTTGGTAGGCCCTTCTTGAATACTGTTAATGCTAAGATAGACTGCAATAAGGATATTGTTTCTGTGGGTTTAGGGGATATGTCTCATGAGTTTAATTTTGCTAAATTTCGTAGACAACCCCATGATAAAGAATTCCCTAGTAAAGATGAAATTACTGGTCTTGCTTCTATTGCCATGCCTCCTACTGATCCTTTAGAACAATATTTGCTAGACCATGAAAATCATATGTTTATGAACGAAAGAAGGAAAATAGATGAAGTATTCTTTAAATAGGGACCTATTTTGAAACACAACTTGCCTTTTGAAATTCTAGGGGATCCTCCTCCACCCAAGGGTGATCCCGTGTTTGAGCTTAAACCTTTACCTGATACTCTCAAATATGCTTATCTTGATGAGAAAGAGATATATCCTATTATTATTAGTGTTAACCTTTCAGAGCATGAGGAAAAGAAATTATTGAAAACTCTGAAGAAGCACCGTGCTGCTATTGGATATACTCTTGATGATTTTAAGGGCATTAGTCCCACTTTATGCCAGCACAAAATAAAATTGGAGAAGGATGCTAAACTAGTTGTTGATCACCAACGACGGTTAAATCCTAAGATGAAAGAAGTGGTAAGAAAAGAAACACTAAAGCTTCTGGAGGCAGGTATAATTTATCCCGTTGCTGATAGTTAGTGGGTAAGTCCTGTCCATTGTGTCCCTAAGAAGGGATGCATTACTGTTGTTCCTAATGATAAAGATGAATTGATCCCACAAAGAATTGTTACAGGTTATAGAATGGTAATTTATTTATGCAAATTAAATAAATCTACTAAAAGGATCATTACTTGTTACCTTTTATTGATCAAATGCTAGAAAGATTATCCAAACATACACATTTTTGCTTCCTAGATGGTTATTCTGGTTTCTCTCAAATACCTGTGTCAAAAGAGGATCAAGAAAAGACAACTTTTACTTGCCCTTTCGGTACCTTTGCTTATAGATGTATGCCTTTTGGTTTATGTAATGCACCTTCTACCTTTCAAAGATGTATGGCTGGTATATTCTCTGACTTTTTTGAAAAGATTGTTGAGGTATTCATGGATGATTTCTCTGTTTATGGGACTTCTTTCGATGATTGCTTAAGAAATCTTGATCGAGTTTTGCAGAGATGTGAACAAACCAATCTTGTTTTGAATTGGGATAAGTGCCACTTTATGGTTAATGAAGGTATTGTCTTGGGGCATAAAATTTCTGAAAGAGGTGTTGAGGTTGATAAAGCTAAAGTTGATGCTATTGAAAAGATGCCGTGCCCTAAGGACATTAAAGGTATAAGAACTTTCCTTGGTCATGCCGATTTTTATAGGAGGTTCATTAAGGACTTCTCTAAAATTTCTCGGCCTCTGAGTAATCTCTTACAAAAAGATGTTCCTTTTGTTTTTGATGATGACTATTTAGAAGCATTTGAAATACTTAAGAAATCTTTGATTTCTGCACCAATTGTTCAACCTCCTGATTGGAATTTACCATTTGAAATCATGTGTGATGCTAGTGATTATGTTGTACGTGTTGTTCTAGGACAAAGGGTTGATAAGAAACTAAATGTTATTCAATATAGTAGTAAAACTCTAGACAGTGCCCAGAGAAATTATGCCACTACTGAAAAAGAATTTTTAGCAGTTGTATTTGCTTGTGATAAGTTCAGACTTTATATTGTTGATTCTAAAGTAACTGTTCACACCGATCATGCTGCTATTAAATATCTTATGGAAAAGAAAGATGCTAAACCTAGACTTATTAGATAGGTCCTCTTGCTACAAGAATTTGATTTGCATATTATTGGTAGAAAGGGAGCTGTGAACCCCGTTGCAGACAACTTGTCTAGGCTAGAGAATATTCTTGATGACCCACTACCTAGTTTCACATATGAGCAAAAGAAAAAGTTCTTCTATGATTTAAGACATTACTTCTGGGATGACCCACATCTTTACAAAGAAGGAGTAGCTGGTGTTATTAGACGTTGTGTACTTGAGCATGAACAGGAACAGATCCTACATAAGTGTCACTCCGAGGCTTATGGAGGACACCATGTTGGAGATAGAACTGCACACAAGGTATTGCAATTCGGTTTTTGTTGGCCTACTCTCTTCAAGGATGCCCGTAAGTTTGTTTTGTCCTATGATCAATGTCAAAGAATTGGTAATATTAGTAGATGTCGGGAAATGCCAATGAATTATTCACTTGTTATTGAACCATTTGATGTTTGGGGCTTTGATTATATGGTACTATTTCCTTCCTCTAATGGACACACACATATTTTAGTAGCTGTTGATTACGTTACTAAGTGGGTAGAAGCTATTCCAACTAGTAGTGCTGATCATAACACCTCTATTAAGATGCTTAAAGAAGTTATTTTTCCGAGGTTTGGAGTCCCTAGATACTTAATGACTGATGGTGGTTCACATTTTATTCATGGTGCCTTTCGTAAAATGCTTGCTAAGTGTGATGTTAATCATAGAATTGCATCTCCTTATCACCCACAGTCTAGTGGCCAAGTAGAATTAAGTAATAGAGAGCTTAAATTATTTTTGCAAAAGACTGTTAATAGATCTAGAAAGAATTGGTCCAAGAAACTTGATGATGCATTATGGGCTTATAGAACTACATACAAAAATCCTATGGGTATGTCTCCGTATAAAATGGTTTATGGTAAAGCATGTCATTTACCTCTCGAACTAGAACATAAGGCATATTGGGCCATTAAAGAGATCAATTATGATTTCAAACTTGCCGGTGAAAAGAGGATTTTTGACATTAGCTCACTTGATGAATGGAGAACCCAGGCCTGTGAAAATGCCAAGCTGGTTAAAGAAAAAGTTGAAAGATGGCATGATAAAAGGATACAAAAACGTGAGTTCAATGTAGGTGATTATCTATTGTTATACAACTCTCGTTTGAGATTTTTTGCAAGCAAACTCCTCTCTAAATTGGAAGGTCCTTACGTCATCGAGGAGGTCTATCGTTCCGGTGCCATAAAAATCAACAACTTCAAAGGCACAAATCCGAGGGCGGTAAACGGTCAAAGAATCAAACACTATCTCAGGTAATCCCATAAATGTTGAAACTAATGTTATTGAAACCGTAACCCCGGAGGAATACATAAGGGACACTTTCCGGAATGTTTCAGACCTCAAAAAGGAATATGTACGTGGTACGGTTAGTAAACCGACTCCAAAACAGTTCTAATGGCAATTTTTCTCCGTTTTGGGATATTTAAGAAAATAGGAAAATAAGAAGCAGTCCGGAAAGGACACGAGGCTTCCACGAGGGTGGAGGGCGCGCCCTACCCCCCTGGGCATGCCCCCCTGCCTCGTGGGCATCTCGTGTGCCCTCCGGACTCTGTTTTCTTGCACGATAGTTCTTTTGGTCGGTAAAAAATCATTATATAATCTCCTGAAGGTTTTGACCACTGTATCACGCAAATATCTCCTGTTCTTGTTTCGAGCTGTTTCTGCTGCAGATTCGGAGCAAGATGTCTTCTCAAGAGTCAGTCGGGGAGAGTCGGGTGTCTCATCCGACACCAGGACCAAGAGCAAATAGTGATGCTGACCACTTTGGGCCATCAACGGAAGAAGAGATGGAGGCTGACTTGAAAAGGATATATGCCTTGGAAGAGGATCAAGAAGTTACTTCTCGTTTCCGATCTGGATTCACGATGGGGGAACTACAGAGCTCAGTCATTCCAAACTCGGCCATCCCTTCCAATGTCAGATTTCTTGAAAATATGAAAAAGTGTGTTACTTGTTCTCCCGCAACTATGCAACATCCATGGGTGAAAGGAGCTTTAGCCGTCACGGGCAAGCTCTGAAAAGAAATAATGGGCCTCAAGCAGCAAGTCAATAAGCTTGAAGAAGAGAATCATATCTTGAGGGGCATCATCGCCAAGAATATCACATCACCACCTACGAAGAGGGAGACATAAACACATGGGTATGGGCACTCCCCTTGGCAACTTCCATGCTTGGGGGAGTGTCCCCGTATCATATCACCATCACTTTTATCTTTACCATTTTTCTTAGTTCGATCCTTTGGGTAATATCTTGATCTAGTAGAATAAAGTTTTAGTATGATCTATTTGTGAGTTTTGCTTTATGATCCTTCTATGTAATCGAGTCCATGAGTTATATAATAAAGATTAGTGTTGAGTCAAGGGCTTGATTATCTTACTATGATCTTGAGGGAATAAATAAAAGAAAAATAAATAAAAAGAAATAAAGAGATCATAAGGATCTTATGGAGAGTAATGACTTCACATATAAAAGTATGATGAATAAAAGTTGTTGAAAGTTGACAAACATAGTTTTGGTCATCGTTGCAATTAATAGGAAGTAATAAAGAAATATAGGTTTTCACATATAAATATACTATCTTGGACATCTTTTATGATTGTGAGCACACACTAAAATATGACATGCTAAAGAGTTGACGTTGGACAAGGAAGACAACACAATGGGTTATGTTTTCATACATCTGAGATAAATTATATTGCCATGGATCGTCCAACATGTTGAGCTTGCCTTTCCCTCTCATGCTAGCCAATTTCTTTGCACCAAGTAGAGATACTACTTGTGCTTCCAAATATCCCTAAACCCGTTTTGCCATGAGAGTCCACCATACCTGCCTATGGATTGAGTAAGATCCTTCAAGTAAGTTGTCATCGGTGCACACAATAGAAATTGCTCTCTAAATATGTATGATCTATTAATGTGGAGAAAATAAGCTTTATACGATCTTGTGATGTGCAAGAAATAAAAGCGACAGACTGCATAATAAAGGTCCATATCACAAGTGGCAATATAAAGTGACGTTCTTTTGCATTAAGATTTTGTCCATCCAACCATAAAAGTGCATGACAACCTCTACTTCCCTCTGCGAAGGGCCTATCTTTTACTTTTATCTTCTACCTTATATAAGAGTCATGGTGATCTTTACCCTTCCTTTTTACATTTTATCCTTTGGCAAGCACAATGTGTTGGAGAGATCCAGATACATATAGCTAATTGGATGTGAGTTTTCATGAACTATTATTGTTGACATTACCCTTGAGGAAAAAAGTTGGGAGGCAAACTATAAGCCCCTATCTTTCTCCATGTCCGGCTAAAACTACATAACCATACATATCGCGTGAGTGTTAGCAATTGTGGAAGACTAAATGATAGTTGAGTATGTGGACTTGCTGAAAAACTCTTATTGACTCTTTCCGATGTTATGATAAATTGCAATTGCTTCAATGACTGAGATTGTAGTTTGTTAGTTTTCAATGAAGTTTATGATTCATACTTGAAATTGTGATTGAATTGTTGCTTTAGCATAAGAGATCATATGAAAATATATATATATATATGTTCTTGTTCTAAGAATGATCATGATGCCCTCATGTTCGTATTTTATTTTATCGACACCTCTATCTCTAAACATGTGGACATATTTTTTGATTTCGGCTTTCGCTTGAGGACAAGCGAGGTCTAAGCTTGGGGGAGTTGATATGTCCATTTTGCATCATGTTTTTATATTGATAATTATCGCATTATGGGCTGTTATTACACATTATGTCACAATACTTATGCCTATTCTCTCTTATTTTACAAGGTTCACATGAAGAGGGGGAATGCCGGCAGCTGGAATTCTGGGCTGAAAAAGGAGCAAATATTAGAGACCTATTCTACACATCTCCAAAAGTCCTGAAACTTCAAGGGAGCACGTTTTAGAATATATAAAAAATATTAGGAGAAGAAGTACCAGAGGGGGGCCACCCACTGTCCACAAGGGTGGGGGGCGCACCCTATCCCCTAGGCGCGCCCCCCTACCTCGTGGGCCCCCTAGTGGCCCTCCGATGCCCATCTTTGGCTATATGGAGTCTTTTGTCAAGGAAAAAATCATAAGCAAGCTCACGGGACAAAACTCCGCCGCCACGAGGCGGAACCTTGGCAGAACCAATCTAGGGCTCCGGTGGAGCTGTTCTGCCGGGGAAACTTCCCTCCGGGAGGGGGAAATCATCACCAACGATCCTCTCATCGGGAGGGGGCCAATCTCCATCAACATCTTCACCAGCACCATCTCATCTCAAACACTAGTTCATCTCTTGTATCCAATCTTTGTATCCAAACCTCAGGTTGGTACCTGTGGGTTACTAGTACTGTTGATTACTCCTTGTAGTTGATGCTAGTTGGTTTACTTGGTGGAAGATCATATCTTCAGATCCATTATGCATATTAATACCCCTCTGATTATGAACATAAATATTCTTTGTGAGTAGTTATGTTTGTTCCTGAGGACATGGGAGAAGTCTTGCTATAAGTAGTCATGTGAATTTGGTATTCGTTCGATATTTTGATGAGATGTATGTTGTCTTTCCTCTAGTGGTGTCATGTGAACGTCGACTACATGACACTTCACCATTGTTTGGGCCTAGAGGAGGGCATTGGGAAGTAATAAGTAGATGATGGGTTGCTAGAGTGACAGAAGCTTAAACCCTAGTTTATGTGTTGCTTCGTAAGGGGCTGATTTGGATCCATATGTCTCATGCTATGGTTAGGTTTACCTTAATACTTCTATTGTAGTTGCGGATCCTTTCAATAGGGGTTAATCACAAGTGGGATGCTTGTCCAAGTAAGGAAAGTACCCAAGCACCAGTCCACCCACATATCAAATTATCAAAGTACTGAACGAGAATCATATGAGTGTGATGAAAACTAGCTTGACGATAATTCCCATGTGTCCTCGGGAGCGCTTTCCTTCATATAAGAGTTTGTCCAGGCTTGTCCTTTGGTACAAAAAGGATTGGGCCATCTTGCTGCACCCTATTTACTTTCATTACTTGTTGCTCGTTATAATTTATCTTATCACACAATTATCTGTTACCGATAATTTCAATGCTTGCAGAGAAAATCTTGCTGGAAACCGCTTATCATTTTCCTTGTGCTCCTCGTTGGGTTGGACAATCTTACTTATCAAAAAGGCTACGATAGATCCCCTACACTTGTGGGTCATCACCACGCCGGAGCACGATCAACCTGACCACGAAGGTCTGTTTCTTGCAGGCAAATGAAGAACAAGCAAGAAACTAAGATTGCAATCTCGATATTGTGAATATAAGAGGAAACCTTTATTGATCAAGGTGGCGTTTTGTGATGTCTTTGTCTCGTCCTTGAACACAAACGAAGTACGCGAAGTTGCAGCCTTGGCGAACTTTAATATAAACAAAACCCAAAGTCTAAATGATGCCCTAAGGGCTATATATATGGAGGAGGGAGGGGGGAATTTCGTGGCCCTTGGAAGAGGGGTCCGAAACCAACCCTAACTCTTGTTTCCCCACACACATGGACTCTAAAAACAGCCTATAATCAAGTATTTCAAAATGACATGGGCCTAGCCCAAAAATAAGGTGACGCATCACCTAGAATAGCCTCTTGACGAAATTTATGAAGTGGCATCTTGTATATTTCGTCCAAGGCTTCCTGCACTCATTATGGTGGCTTCAAAGTCCTGGAATCATCATTTGTAACTCGGTTCTTGTTCCCCTTCCGCATGCCATCATCTCCATGCTTGAACTTGCTCCAAGGTTCATCTTTCTTGTCCAAGCTAGGCCCTTCATTTGTAAGCAAAACAAATGTATCCAATTTAGGTAGCATCATATTCTCATGAACATTAGAATCATTACCTAGAAACGAAAGTACCTGATGATTCAATTGGCGTGCGCGAGCTCTAGTAATTGGTCCAGTATGTATAGCAGCAGGGGCTATGGGTGTAACAATGGTATTATGTCCTCATCATCCTCCCCTTCTTGAAATGAAGTCGTCCTCGATGAAAGCTCATCTTGCTCACCCAAATAATGCTTCAAATCTGCAATGTTAAAAGTGGGACAAACCCCAAAATCTGAAGGCAGCTCAAGTTTATATGCATTATCATTTATTTTCTCTAACACCTTAAAAGGACCATCAGCACGTGGCATGAGCTTTGATTTGCGCAAATTAGGAAATCTATCCTTACGCAAATGTAACCAAACAAGATCTCCAGGTGCAAACACAACATGTTTTCTACCCTTATGTCCCACAAGTTTATATTTAGCATTCATATGCTCAATGTTTTCCTTAGTTAACACATGCATTTCTAAAATCAATTCAGCACGTTTTTTAGCATCAAAATTAACCTTCTCCGAAGATGGAAGAGGCAACAAATCAATAGGTGCACGAGGTAGGAAACCATACACAATTTCAAAAGGGCACATCTTAGTAGTAGAATGCAATGAACGATTATAAGCAAATTCAATATGAGACAAGTATTCTTCCCAAATTTTCTTGTTATTCTTCAAAACATCCCTAAGCATAGTAGACAATGTTCTATTGACTACTTCAGTTTGTCCATCAGTTTGGGGGTGACAAGTAGTACTAAAAAGCAGTTTAGTCCCAAACTTAGCCCATAAACATCTACAAAAGTTGCTAAGAAATTTAGTATCACGATCTGAAACAGTAGTATTTGGCACACCATGCAAGCGAATAATTTCACGAAAGAACAAATCAGCAACATTAACAGCATCATCGCTTTTATGACATGGTATAAAGTGTGCCATTTTCGAAAATCTATCCACGACAACAAATATGCTATCTCTCCCCTTCTTTGTTTGAGGTAAACCTAAAACAAAGTCCATAGATATATCCTCCCAAGGAACACTAGGTACATGCAAAGGCATATATAAACCATGAGGATTGAGTCGTGACTTAGCTTTTTGACATGTAGTGCAGCGAGCAACAAAACGCTCAACATCTCGTCTCATCTTTGGCCAAAAGAAATGTGTAGCAAGTATATCCTCTGTCTTCTTGATTCCAAAGTGTCCCATTAATCCTCCTCCATGCGCCTCCTGCAACAACAAAAGATGAACAGAGCTAGCTGGAATGCATAGCTTCTTAGTACGAAACACAAATCCATCGTTAAGAACGAACTTGTTCCAAGTTCTCCCTTCCTTACAATTCTGCAATACATCTTTAAATTCAGCATCATGCACATATTGATCTTTGATGGTCTCCAAACCAAATATTTTAAAGTCAAGTTGTGAAAGCATAGTATAACGACGAGACAAAGCATCAGCAATAATATTTTTCTTTACCCTTCTTGTGTTTAATGACATAAGGGAAAGTCTCAATGAATTCAACCCATTTAGCATGTCTACGGTTCAGTTTTGCTTGACTTTTAATGTGTTTCAAAGATTCATGATCAGAATTTATAACAAATTCCTTGGGCCATAAATAATGTTGCCATGTTTCTAAGGTTCGAACAAGAGCATATAATTCTTTATCATAAGTAGAGTAGTTCAGACTAGGCCCACTCAAATTTTTCAGAAAATTATGCAACAGGTTTGCCATCTTGTAATAACACACCTCCTAATCCAATTCCACTAGCATCACATTCAAGCTCAAAAGTCTTATTAAAATCAGGAAGTTGGAGTAAGGAGCATGTGTCAACTTATATTTCAATACCGTGAAGGCTTCTTCCTTTGCGGTACCCCAAACAAAAGGCACATCCTTCTTTGTAAGCTCGTTGAGAGGTGCAGCAATGGTGTTGAAATCTCTCACAAAACGCCTATAGAATCCAGCGAGGCCAAGAAAACTCCTCACTTGTGTGACCGTTTTGGGCTGCGGCCAACTCTCAATAGCTTCAATATTGGCTTTATCAACTTCAATTCCCTATGGAATAACAACATAGCCAAGAAAAAGATACTCAATCGATGCAAAAGGTGCACTTCCCAAGGTTACCAAACAAACATGCATCCCGTAGAGCAATAAAAATAGCACATAAATGTTCCAAATGTTCTTCCAAAGATTTGCTATAAAGCAGTATATCATCAAAATAGACTACTACAAATCGTCCAGTGAAAGCACGTAAAACTTCGTTCATTAGTCTCATGACAGTACTAGGTGCATTAGTTAACCTAAAAGGCATGACTAACCACTCATATAATCCAAACTTAGTTTTAAATGTTGTTTTCCATTCATCTCCCAATTTCATACGAATTTGATGGTATCCACTAAGCAAATCAACTTTGGAGAATATTGTAGAGCCACTCAATTCATCCAGCATATCATCTAGCCTAGGAATAGGATGAAGATAACAAATAGTAATATTATAAATGCCTCTACAATCAACACACATATGGGACGTACCATCCTTTTTAGGCACTAGTATAATAGGTGCAACACAAGGACTAAGAGATTCGCATATATAACCTTTGTCAAGCAGCTCATGTACTTGACGCATAATCTCCTTCATCTCCTCTGGATTGGTATGGTATGGTGAACGGTTGGGTAGCGATGCACCAGGAATTAAGTCAATTTGATGCTCAATCCCTCTAATAGGTGGTAATCCCGGTGGCACGTCTTGTGGAAAGACGTCAACGAACTCCTGCAAAATGTGAGTGACAGCAGGGGGCAAAGAGGAAGGCATGTACTCGAATGAAAATAATGCCTCTTTTCACACAAAAGCATAGCAAACAGATTTGCTGAAATCTAGCTCATTAATATCAGATTTTGTGGCAAGTAAACCTGCACTTTTCAATTTAATTTCAGAAACAACACTAGATGGTTTATTATTAGGTTTCATTTGTTGCTCAAATTCTTTTGCCACAATATGATTTTCACTCTTATTTTTCGCCTGTTTTGCTTTATTAGCTCTATCATCTTTCAAAATGGAATCAGGAGTCATAGGAAGCAAAGTAATATGGCTATCCTTATGAACAAGAGTATACTGATTATTTCTACCATGGTGTACAGAATTTTTATCAAATTTCCATGGTCTACCAAGTAATAAGGAACATGCTTGCATGGGTACCACATCACAGTCCACATAATCAGCATATGTAGAGATACTAAAATGCACATGAACAGCATGTGTTACCTTAACCTTGCCGCTGTTGTTGAACCATTGGATATAGTAAGGATGTGGATGTGGTCTTGTGTTGAGGGATAGCTTCTCCACCATCTCCATGCTAGCCAAGTTGTTGCAGCTCCCTCCATCTGTGATGACGCGAACAGAATGTTCCTTCACAACTCCCTTTGTATGGAACAAATTATGCCTCTGATTTTGCTCAGCTTGTGTGACCTGCACACTCAAAACACTTTGAGCAACTAAACATTCATACCTGTCAGCATCTTAAGGAGCCATGTATTGTGTCTGATGATCAGAATCATCTCCACCTTGTTCTTCACGTGTAATAAGAGCCAAAGTCTCCTCATCATAGTCACTAGTGGACTCATACCCACCATCCTCAGTAGCAATCATCACACGGTGAGATTTGCATTCTCTCGCCAAATGTCCTCTTCCCTTACAATGACAACAAATAATATCTGTTGTGTGCCCTGTTGATGCCATGGAAGAAGAAGAACTCTGTGTAGGCCCGATAGGTCCGCTCTTGGCAGATAATGGTGGTTGTGCCTGCTTCCTTGTATCACGGCTGGAGTTAATAGCTGGTGGAGGTGTCGGTGCAGTAGAATGTGTGGAAGTAGAGGATGCACGCGGTGTCCATGATGAAGGCCTACCTATAGAAAAGTTAGTCCGCGCCAATGTCTGTCGATCCTGCACTTCACGTTCAGGTTTACAAGCAAGATGGAATAAACGAGCGCTATTATTATACTCCTTATACTCTAGAATGGTCTGAATCTCTCTATTTAATCTACCCATAAAACATGCCAGCATAGCCTCATTCTCCTCAACAATACCACATCTATCATGCCAGTTTGTAATTCCTGATCATATTCTTCTACAGAATTTTTTCCTTGTCTTAAGCGCTGCAATTTTTGAAGTACTTCACGTTGATAATATGGTGGAACCCAACAAGTACGCATAGCAATTTTCAAAGCAGCCCAAGTAGCCGGAATAGGATATAATCTACAATGTTCAGACCACCAAACACATGGAAAACTAGTGAAAGCACAAACAGCAGCAGGAACACGTCTCTCCCCGGGATATTGTAAACATGTAAAATGTTGTTCAGTTTCTGACTCCCATGTAAGATATATATCAGGAATGTATCTACCCTTAAATGGTGGAATATTCAATTTCAGTTTAGGGAGATGGTCATGATCTCGTACTTGAGAGGGAGCCCTACCATTGCCATTATTTGCATGTGGACGACCTGGTGGTTGTGGTGTTGGTGGTTGCACATAGTTCTGATTTTGATCAACCTCATGCTCGTAATCTCCTTCATAATCATCCTCCTCGTCATCAGCAGCAGGAGCCACAAAAGTATCAACAGCAGCACCAACAGTTTGGCCAGGTGCAAGGGGGACACGGCTCGCTCGGTGGAGTGCTATTTCACGACGGGGAGGTAGTCGTTGTTGTCGTTGTCGTCGTCATCGTCGTCGTCGTTGTTGTTGTTGTTGTTGTTGTTGTGGTTGTTGTTGTTGTTGTCGTTGTTGTCGTCATTGTTGTTGTTGTTGTTGTTGTTGTAGAGGTGCATTAGGTGCAGCCGGTGGTGGTGGTGGAAGACGCGCAAGCAATTCATTGAACTTGTTATCGAGCTTTGTTTCGAACGTCTTCTCCATGCCATCTATCTTCTCTATGGCCTCTTCAAATCTGTTTAGCACATCTTGCACCTGTCCACTCATCATTTGCTGAAATTTATCATGCAACTCCTTATTCGTCATGTTCTCCCAATCTATCTCATCGACTTGTGATCCTGGCATGGTTAGCAGCAATAGAAATACACAAGAATATGATCCTACAGACTACTAGAAAATGGTGGTGGTGGTTGTAAGTGCATCTAGTGCCACCCCTAGTTGGTTTTGGAGTATTGATGACAAACCTAGTTGAGGGACTAATGTGTTTGTGAGAATTGCAGGAAAACACAGGTAGAAGTCCCTCATTGATTCGGTTTCACTACCAGAGATGACCCCTAAAAATGTACGAAGACATTGAAGACAATGGTGGTTTATGAAGATATTCATATTGAAGACAATGACATGAGAAGACTCCCTATGAAGCTTATGGAACTCGAAGACTTAGATCCTTCGTAGTTTTATTTCTTTCATGTTGTGTCATAGGAACCACCCGTACTGTTAAGTGGGGTCCAAGAGAACCAGTCAGAATGACTGAAGTGATGCCTAATTCAAATCCTATGTCTTCGAGCGAAGACTATGAGAGCAAATCTTGTCCAGAGTCAGACAAGTCAGCTTTACTTGTAGCCCAAGTAAAGTTGCCGTGTGAGTTTCAAAATTCGACCGTTGGTACACGTGTCAGTTCCTTAGTGACCCAGGGTCATTTCGGACAAATCAGGTCGGGTTGCCAAGTGGCTATAAATAGCCCACCCCCACAACCATAAACGGTTGGCTGCTCAGATTTTAGTGCACGGCTTTTGTCGTTTGAGAGCAACCCACCTCGAAGCCTTTGAGAGAAAATTCCTAGCGAGGAGAAAAGCCCTAACCACCCAGAGCCAGAGTAAATTGGGCATCACTTAAGTCTTCGTGTCTGAGTGATCTGAAGACTTATTACACTTGAGGACTGTGCATCCTCCAGACGGTTAGGCGTCGCGTTCAGAGCATCCAAGAGAAATTGTGGATTGCCAGTGAACGAAGTCTGTGAAGGTTTGGAAGTCGCCTGAAGACTTACCACGAGTGATTGGACGAGGTCTGTGTGACCTTAGTTCAAGGAGAATACGGTGAGGACTGGGTGTCTTGGACTAAGTGTCCTTGACTGGGTGTCCGGGACTGTGTGTCCTTTGGTTTAAATACCTAGCCGCTCCAACCAGACGTACAGTTGTCACAGCAACTGGAACTGGTCCAACAAATCATTGTCTTCAACGTGTCACTGGTTTCATCTTCACTTCCTTTGACTTACTAGTTATTCATTGTGAAGCCATTGCATGCTTGCTTTATCTTTTATCTTCACAACATGAATGTATGATCTGTTTGGCTTCATAACTTCTTCCTACCTGATCCTTATTACACTGAAGCTGTTTGTCATTGTGCTTTCACTCAATTGAATACATGACCATGGCTGCCCTAGTGTAATCTAACTTCCGCTGCTTAGTAATAGGCATAATCTTCACTGTTTGTCTTCATAACTCTCACGTTTTGAGACTTCCATAAAAATCGCCTATTCACCCCCCCTCTAGTCGATATAACGCACTTTCAATTGTATCAAAGCAAGGTGCTCCCTTGTTCTGTGTGATTCGGTTTAACCACCTGGAGTTTTAGCTATGTCGACTGCAGGGATAATCAAAGTCTCCGCTGCTTGCCCCGTCTTCGATGGAACTGAATATCCCTACTGGAAGAATAAGATGCGCATGCATCTTGAAGCCATTGATACGTCGACCTATGGTATGTCGTCGAGAACGGCGTTCCCAAGGCTGGAGAAGGTGTCACTGCTGCTGATGTCAAGAAATTCGTTCAACTGGACTCTACTGCCAAGAATATCATCTGTGGTCATCTGACCAAAGGACAGTATGGCCGTGTGAGTGCTTTGAAGACATCCAAGCTGGTCTGGGACTGGCTCTCCAAGTCAATGAAGGCATCTCAACCCAGAGAGATCAAAGAATCAGTGTCCTTCGCAATCTCTTCAACCGCTTCAAGCGAAATGACAATGAGAATGTCCAGCACACATTTGACAGACTTACTGACATCACAAACGAGCTTCAAGCCCTCGGCGCCACTAAGATCACCAAACATGAAATCGTCAAGACGCTGCTGAGATCACTTGATAGTTCGTTTGACATCCTGGCCCTGATGATTCAAGAACGTCCTGATTTCAAGACACTCGATCCGTCTGACATACTTGAGAGGCTCAACACACATGAGTTTCAGCTTTCTGAGAAAAGAGATATCTACGGTCCAAACTATGGGCGAACTCGAGCCTTGAAGGCAAAAGCTGTCTCCTCATCTGAAGAAGAATCTGACTGCAGTTCTGATGATCTTGAAGACATTGGAAGAGAACTTGCAATGCTAGTGAAGAAGTTCCAAAAATTCACCAAGAAGAAAGGCTTCAGAAAATCTTCACGATCAAGCTCAAGGAATGATGAAGCTTCTGCTCATGACTACAAGAAGAAAACATGTCACAAGTGCAAGAAAACTGGGCACTTCATCTCTGAGTGTCCACAGTGGGACAATGAGAACAGAAGGAAGAAGAAGAGCAAGGAATATGATTCTGACGACAAGAAGAAGAAGAAACACTCAAAGTCTTCTTCCAAGTCTTCATCAAAGTCTTCATCACACAAGAAGAGCTCATCTGGCAAGGCACGTGCGTTTGTTGGAAAGGAGATGGATTCAGAGGAGGAGTCCGCATCTGAGGAGGCAGAGGTGGAGTCTGAGGAGGAGTCTGATTCTGGCATTGCGAGTCTGGCTACAGCATACGTCGCCAAGTCCATCTTCAACACTGAAGACAATGACTGCATCACCGACACCGACGCAAATGACAAGAACGACTCCACTCCTACCTACTGCTTCATGGCACGCGGTGCCAAGGTAAACACACGCACTACTCGCTATGAAACATCTAGTGACGATGACTCTGAATGTGATTCAAAACCTAGCTACAGAACACTTGCTAAAATTGCAACTGAACAACAGAAAGCTATGGAACATATTCAAAAACTGTTAGACAGAAGCGATGATCTGTTGGGTGCTGAAATGACTCGTTCTAAATCCTTAATTGAAGACATAAAAAATCTTCACGTTAAGTATCAGGAACTTGAAGATCGTCTTGAGACTCTCTCAACTACTCATGAAAAGCTTTCCTATGATTATCTTCAAAAGAAGCAAGATCTTGAGAAGTTGAGAGCGGATCATGAAGATCTTCAAAAGGAAAATGAGTCACTTCGCTCCGAACAGATCAGTCCCGCTCAGGAAGGATTTGAACAACCATGTCTAAAATGCATTGAGCGTGATAATGCTAATTCTGTTGCTGAATGTTCCACTGCTACTACTGTTGCAATATCTTCAACTGTTGACGTGGTAACTAACCCCTCTCATTGAGGATACCACTGCTATTGCTGATGAGAATGCTAGGTTGAAGACATTGCTTGAAACAGGAAGGTACAAAAGTCTGAAAGGGCATCAGACACTATGTGATGTCCTTAAGAAGCAGATTCTGAACCGAAACCCTAGGAAAGAGGGTGTTGGGTTCGTGAGGAAAATTAATGCAGATGGCTCTTATTGGAAACCTGAGCAGTACCCCAAAACCACATGGGTTGCTGCAAAGGAATCCTCAGCAAATCCATCCAATCTGTCTGGCTTCACTTGTGCTAACCCCATTATCATTGATGAATCCTTTGATGCAAACTATAAACTGTTTAAGAATCAGAATGGTGAAGCGTTTGCCAGGTACATTGGTACTAACTGCAGGAATGGACCGCCTATGAAGATGATCTGGGTTCCGAAAAAGTGTCTGGAAAATCTTCCTGTGAATGTCTTCATGACACCTCACTTGAAGAAGACAAACCTCAGACCAAAGGCTTCATACGGTCCAATGGCTTCATACAAACAGAGGACACACCTGAGTCACACTAACGCAAATGTTTTGCAGGGAAACCATACTCAGGCATATGGATATGAGAGCGGTTTATCGAACCGTCATGTTCATATGTGCAAAAATTATTCTGCTTATTCCTATGAGTATTATTGTCCCCCTGCTAAACTATTTGCTAGGGCTCCAAAGCCAAAATTCTCAGATGCTGCACTTAGACTTACTGCTTCTAAGCCACCCTTGAAGATGTGGGTGGTTAAGAAAGCTTAACTCTCTTTTGCAGGGAAAGGTCTCCAGCAGAAAAACAAAATCTTCTGATGCTATTGCTGGGGACCTTAAAAATCTTGTAGGGCGCAAGATAAAATGCCCGAATGGCATCATTATGTACTTTGCTCCTGAATCTCATGCTACTCTCCCTATTAGTCCTAATCTGGATCTAAGTTTTCATAACCCACTGGTTCGTCAAATGTTTATGCTTCACAACCCTCTTCGTGAAGCCTATCCCCCTAACTGCACTGTAGGATACGACACCAGCGACTTCAAAGTCTTCAGAATGGATTATTGACAGTGGGTGTACAAATCACATGACTGGCAGAAGAAGCCTTCTTATGGACTCAACTTTACGTCCATCCGAAAAGAGTCACATCACATTTGCTGACACTGGTAAAAGTAAGGTATTGGGTCTAGGTAGAGTTGCAATCTCAAAGGATCAACACATGGATAAAGTCATGCTTGTTGAATCCCTTGGCTTCAACTTAATGTCTGTCTCAATGCTTTGCGATTTGAATATGATTGTAATGTTTGGAAAATATCGTTGCCTGGTGCTAATGGAATCTGACAAATCTCTAGTGTTTGAAGGGTATCGAAAAGGTGATTTGTACGTGTAGATTTCTCAGCAGGACCACAACTCGCAGTATGTCTTCTTGCAAAAGCTTTAGAATCCTGGCTTTGGCATTGAAGGCTTGGGCATGCTGGCATGAGGAACCTCCACACCCTTGTGAAGAAAAAGCACGTCATAGGCATCGAGGGCGTCAAGTTCAAAAAGGATCATTTATGCGGTGCCTGTGAAGCAGGGAAAATGACAAGGGCAAAACATCCTTTGAAGACAATCATGACTACTACACAACCCTTCGAACTGCTTCACATGGATCTTTTCGGTCCCACTCACTACTCAACTTTTACTACTTCTGCTTGCCTCTATGGCTTCGTCATTGTTGATGATTACTCTAGATATACTTGGGTACACATAATCCTTTACAAGACTGAAGTGCAGGATGTCTTCAGACGCTTCGCCAATCGAGCTATGAACAATTTTGGCGCCAAGATAAAGCACATCAGAAGTGACAATGGCACTGAATTCAAGAACACTGGCCTTGATACATATCTGGATACCTTGGGCATCACACATGAATTCTCAGCTCCATACACGCCACAGCAGAATGGCGTCGTCGAACGCAAGAACAGAACACTCATTGAGATGGCCAGAACAATGCTAGATGAATACAAGACTCCAAGAAAATTCTGGACTGAAGCCATTGATACTGCATGCCATACAATCAATCGTGTTTATCTTCACAAGCTTCTGAATAAGACATCTTATGAACTTCTAACTGGCAAGAAGCCAAATGTCAGTTACTTCAGAGTATTTGGCGCAAAATGCTGGATCAAGGACCCACACCACACCTCAAAGTTTGCACCAAAAGCACATGAGGGCTTCATGCTTGGATATGGAAAGGATTCACATTCCTACAGAGTCTTCAATCTCTTCCATTACAAAGTGGTTGAAACAGTGGATGTACGGTTTGATGAAACCAATGGATCACAAAGAGAGCAATTGCCAAATGTGCTAGATGAAGTTCCAGCTAGTGAATCAATCAAGCTTATGGGAACTGGAGAGATTGTACCTTCTGAAGCTCATCCTGAAGAAGAGCTTATCATCTCAGCACCTGATCCACATGAAGACAATGCTCAGCATGAAGACATTCCTCCAAACAACAACGCAGATCAGCAAGAGCAAAGTCTTCGCCCTATACATCCTCGTGTTGCAAATGAAGTACAGATTGACAAAATACTTGACAGCATCAATGCACTTGGTCCACTCACTCGTTCAAGGGCAACTCAGCTAGCAAACTTCTGTGGGCATTTCGCATTCGTCTCAATATCAGAACCCAAGAAAGTTGAAGAAGCCTTCATGGAACCTGAATGGATTCTAGCTATGCAAGAAGAGCTTCAACAGTTTGAGCTGAATAATGTATGGGAACTGGTTAAGCGTCCTGATCCACGGAAGCACAACATAATAGGAACCAAATGGATATACCGCAACAAGCAAGATGAGCATGGTCAAGTTGTCAGAAACAAAGCTCGTCTCGTTGCTCAAGGATATACTCAAGTGGAGGGCATTGACTTCGATGAAACATTTGCTCCTGTGGCTAGGCTTGAAGCCATACGCATACTGCTGGCCTATGCAAATCATCATAACATACTTCTATATCAAATGGATGTGAAAAGTGCCTTTCTCAATGGCAAGATTGAAGAACAAGTGTATGTTGCACAACCACCTGGCTTTGAAAATCCAAAACATCCTGATATGGTATACAAGCTCAACAAGGCACTGTATGGCCTCAAACAAGCCCCTAGGGCCTGGTATGATACACTCAAGTACTTTCTGAAGAGCAAAGGCTTCATACCTGGTTCCCTGGATCCCACTCTTTTCACGAAGACATATGATGGTGAACTGTTTGTGTGCCAAATATATGTGGATGACATTATCTTCGGCTGCACCAATCAGAAGTATAGTGAAGAGTTTGGATATATGATGCAAGAGCAATATCAGATGTCCATGATGGGGGAGCTGAAGTTCTTCCTCGGTCTTCAGATACGGCAACAACGCAATGGCATCTTCATATCTCAAGAGAAATATCTTAAAGAGTGCCTGAAGAAGTTCGGTATGCAAGATTGCAAAGGCTTCACAACACCAATGCCAGCCAAACATCATCTAGGTCCTGACGACAATGGTAAAGAGTTCGATCAAAAGGTATACCGCTCCATGATTGGGTCTTTGCTTTATTTATGTGCATCTAGGCCAGATATCATGCTTAGTGTTTGCATGTGTGCTCGATTTCAAGCGGCACCAAAGGAGTCGCATCACTTGGCTGTGAAGCGAATTCTTAGATATTTGGCTCACACCCCAACTCTAGGATTATGGTATCCAAAGGGCTCAGAGTTTGATTTGGTTGGATTTTTGGATGCTGATTATGCTGGTGACAAAGTTGATCGCAAGTCTACATCAGGCACATGTCACTTTCTGGGACGATCACTTGTATGTTGGTCTTCAAAGAAGCAGAACTGTGTATCTCTCTCCACTGCTGAATCTGAATACATTGCTGCTGGATCTTGCTGTGCTCAGCTTCTGTGGATGAAGCAAACACTCAAGGATTATGGCATTCATCTGAAGCAAGTGCCACTTTACTGCGACAACGAAAGCGCCATCAAGATTGCCAACAACCCAGTTCAGCACTCGAAGACAAAGCACATTGAAATTCGCCATCACTTTCTCAGAGATCATGTTGTGAAGGAAGACATTGATATCATACACGTCAGCACTGAAGAGCAATTGGCAGATATCTTCACCAAGCCCTTGGATGAGAAGAGGTTTTGCAAGTTACGGTGTGAGCTAAATATCTTGGAATCCTCAAATGTCCTGTGATCAGGCACACATCCTAACACTTATGCATATTGATGACTTAGATGTGCAACACACGAAGTAACGTATATCTTCAATCAATGAAGACATACATTCTAAGTGTGAATACATTAATGTGGAATTTGACTTCGGAGCGCCACGATAATTGTGCGCCGTGTCTGGGTCTAATAGTTCCTATACGGTGGGTAACGCCACCACCAAAAGTTCCATTCTGAAGTGTTTCACTCATGGCGTTACCTCGCAATGTCTTCACATTTGGTTTGGCTTCAATTTCAATATGTATTCATGATTATCTTCACTGCGTTGATTATATAGATATATATATATATATACATATGTATTGGTGTTCTGTCCTCTATAGCATTCACTTATAGCTATGTCTTCTTGTGTGAATCTTTTGAACTAAGTGAATGTGATCGGACCCTAACCTCTCTATGCTTTCTATCTCAAACTCTATCTCTCCAAGTCATATGCATTCTGTTGAAACTGTCGAATGTCTTCACCGTGTCCTTGTCAGCCGAAGACATAGAGACAACCATAAAAGTCCGTTTTTAATGCTCATTCCTCCACATAAGATCCGGAGAAGCAGGAACGACCGTCCGGCAATTTAGGCCACGTGTGCCTCAAATGCGAACCGCCAGGGGCACCTGCGTAATAGCACAGTGTCGCCTCTGAGTCTATAAATTCACACTTACCGCGGTCATTATCTCCTTCTTCCACCCTCGCACGAACCCTAGCGCCACCGCTAGCACTCGACGACGCCGGAGACGAAGCGCTTCACTGCCGCAACCTCTCCAACGCCGTCCTCACGCCGACCGCGGACATCGTTCTCTCCGCCGTCGCCGTAGGTGTTTTCCGTCGCCAAGTTAGGGCACGGAGGACTGAACTGCTCGGCATCAACTTCCTTCCGTCTAGCAGTTCCAGTGTGGTAAATAAAACTTCTTTCTACAACCTCTTTTGATCTCTTGGTTCTGTCACTTTCTACCATAAGAAGTTTCTCTTCACACCAGTTAGATCTCTCGCTGCATCTCATAACATGCCTAGTATATTCACTTGTGCTTCATAAAGCAGTTAGATTCCTCACTTGTATTGATCTATGGGTTCGTACAAATCTGGAACCAACTTCTTATCTGTAAGTGAATGTCTTCGCACAATGAGGTCAATGTCTTCTAAACCGATTTAACTTCAAAATCTTCTGAGAATGCATATGACCTCTTCCCCTTCCCTCGCACCTTAATGCTGTCACAGGTACATGTCCGTGGGAGAATCCTTTGGATCTCATAGTCTGCATTCATTTGCAGAGTACTTGCAGCATCACATCAACTCACCTGAAGCCAGTTCTTGTTGGTCAAGCAAAAGGAAGCCTTTGAAGCCTTTGAACATCTTGAAGCCTTCCAAGTTAAGATTCATGGCTTCAGAAACAGCAGCAAGGAAGGGAGGCAGACAGCGACGTAGTGGAACGTCCAAAGATCTGCCTGATGAATTGGTAGAGATGTACAAAACTGATCCTGAAGAAAGCTATGGTCAGCGCAAGACACGAATCCAATGGATTCGAAGATATTGGGCAGAGCAATGGTTTCAATACCACTTTGTCACTCAGGAATATGCGGAGAAGTGCGCCATCAAGAGACCGTGGGGAGACGTATTATACAAAAATCTCGTACCCAGGTCCAGAGACGAAGCTATTGCTCAAGGCTTCTATCCATGCATGGTGAGAAGACCACAGCCAGCTGAAGCACATCCGTCATCACTTCTCTGGTGTCGCGATGACAATCTGTTCAAGCGCAACTTCCAATTTGCTCAGAACTCTGCAAAGCAAAACAAAAAGAAATTTGGGCTTGACTTCAACCCTGGTCCCTCCTCACCAAGGGCAGATGGCACACGCGACGCCGATCCCAATATCATCGGGCCGTATGCCAATCTTGCAGGCCTCATCACCCGCATCCTAGTCCAAGGGACTGCCGTGAATGACCCTCCAGCAGATACTGAGTCTGATGATGCCCCTGCTGCGCCGAAGCCAAAGCAGAATAAGCCAAAAGCTTCAAAGCCAGCCGCTTCTCCCAAAATCTCAAGAGCGAAGCCATTGGCAACTGCACCTCCTGAAGCCAGTGTGCAGTCTGAAGACTTATCACGAGTCTCCAAGCCCCAAGAAGCCAAGAAGCCTCAGCCACACACAGGCAAAGAGCTCACAGCTGCTGCCATTCTGCGGTGCGAAACCATTGATCTCTCAAGCGATGAAGATCTTGGAGATGATGCTCTTGAGCAGCTCATCAAGAGCAAGGAGGAGGCTGAAATCTTAAACAATCTGCCTCTGTTTGATGTCGCCATCATCCACAATTTCATCGATGAATGGTTTGCCTCACCGGACATCAGCTTCGACGATCTGCAGCTGCCCATAGGACTCAGCGTTGCCTTTCAAGGCGCAATTGCTTCAGAACTTGCAATAGCCCAACGCATTGTAGAACTGAAGCAGAAAATTGATTATGAAAAGGCTCAGTTCAAGAAGCACATAGCCAAGCTCAGCGTGCAAGAAGTGAAAAACTTCAAGATCATGTTGCACGAGATGAAAGAGAACTTTCTGAAGACGCGTGCCGAAGCTCAAGGCTCGCGAGAGCGCATGAAGACTCTGGCTGATCGCTGCGTGCAGGCCTACAATGAGGCCGAGAAGCGCAAGGCACTTGGGCGTCCCGGCATTGACCCCAGGATGGCCGCGAAGAAGAAAAAGAAGCCTGTTGTGCCTGAACCAGAAGCGCCAAGGTCAGAAACTGCTCCGATTGTCTTCCCCACTGCAACGACTGGCTCGAAGCCAAAGAGTCGATCAACCGCCTCAGAGCTCAAGAAGACACGGACTGCAGAGGCTGAAGCTAGGAAGAGGAAACACTCTGAAGCCTCTCCTTCTGACCCCACCATCAAGAAGCGCAAGACCAAGAAATCTCGGGCTGCTCCCATAGAGCCCTTGATAGTTGAACCCCTCTCCGTCCGCTATCCTGACGCAGATCGTCAGTTGACTGTGCATGAGCCTGCCTTCACAGAGGCTCCGCACGCCGAAGACATTCCAGCAGCTGACCACAACGCTGCTGAAGACATTGGTCTCCAAGACAATGTACAAGGTGATGCAGCCCTTCCTCAGCTTGAGACAAGCGAACTGATCAGCATTGGTCGTCCATTGACGCCAATCACACAAGATGCATCATGGGCAGATCGCCCACAGGAGGAAGATAATGAGCCCCAGCCCACTGCAACTCCACCGGCGTCGCCTACATTCCGTAGGCTTCGCAAAGGGCCAAGGGCTCAGGCTGCTGACGACATTCCGGCTGCATCAGCCGAAGAGCATGCAGAAATACCACAAGCTCCAACTCCCCCGCACCAACAAGAAGCAGTTCTCCAGGAGAACGTGCCTGAGTTCGTCCCTCCCACTACACGTGTGGAGGCGGCAAATGTTGAGGCTGCCACAAACAACGCCGAAGCAAATGTGGAGCCCTCCCCAACAACAGCTTCAGAAGACACTGAAGCTACTGCTCCTGAACCTTCTGTGCCTGAGTCTGCTGCGGGTCCCCAATTCAACTATCATATTGCGCACAGGCCCCAGGTCCAGAAGCCGATCCCACGACTGCCAAGGTTCCCAGGTTCTGCATCAGCTCCTGGCTCCTTCAACATCAACGGCTTCAGGACAGACAACACGTTTTTCAACAGCTCCAAGAACCCTTATTCAAGGGAACGGATTGTATCAGATAGGTTCTGGAGCTATCAACAGCGCAGCTATTATTCATTCATCCTATACAACCAAGGCCGCATCTTTCCTCACAAGCGCCTTGAGGTTGAAGCTGTTGCTGGTCTGCCTGGTCTGGAAGAAGCATTGGATTGCTTCAAGCAAGTGGGTCTGCTGCCGTTTATCACCGATGAAGAGCACTGGAACGAAGAGCTTCTGCTCCAGTTCTATGCCACCCTGCATATCAAAGGCTATAACAGAGATCCGAAGACATGGGTCCTGGAGTGGATGACCGGCAATGTCCATCATGAAGCCAATGCTTTCGACATAATTGAGCTTACCGGCCTTCCCACTCCTGGCGAATTCTTTGAAGAAGGCTGCCAACTCCATCCTGAAGCAATTGAGAGCATATTTCAGCGTCCTGAGCCAGATATGAGTCAGATGCTCTCAATGATGAAGCCATTGCCTCCAAATGCACCCTATCCAACTAGGTTCTTCGTTGAAGACTTAGAGTACCTGCCCAGAACAATATATCACATCATAAGGCGGACTCTCTGGCCCGTTAAGGGACACTCTCGATATGCAACGATTGACGGTGCAATGAAGACTCTCATCTTCTGCATTCTTCATGGCAAATGCTTCAACGCACAGGATCTCTTCATCCGTCAACTTGCAGCGTCTGCCTCAGAATTGTTTGGATTGAAGTTCTATGCTCCTTGGGTTATGAGACTGATCAAGCTTCATTCTGCAATCTCCTATCAACCCTCAGCCCGCAACCATAGGATATTTTTGCCAGATGTGGACACATCTGATGAAGCAATATATCCAGAGACTGCCAAGCAACCATTAAGTCTTCAGAATGCAGAACACCAGAGCTTCACTCAAAATATCGAAGGTGTTGAAGCTCTCTCCCGAGTGTATCCAATGGCTGGCACCACACGTGCCCCTGCATCAACTGAAGCCACTAACAGCACAGCTGCAAAGAGACCCAAGAAGCGCACTCGTGCACTCAATGACCGAGAGCTTCTTGTGGCTCTTCACCAAAAGCAAGATAGGCATCACGACTGGCTCAAGAGGCAGATGAGAAGCATCATGCAAGACGTCAATCGCATCAGAAATCTGGCAACCAAGAATGCATTTGTCGCACACGAGACCTGTCGCCGCACTTGGAAAGGCCTAACCATGATGTGCACTGAAGCTGACCTGCATGAGGATGGCTTCAAAGAGAGATTCAAATTTGACTCCACGCCTCCAAGAAAAGCTGTGATGCAAAGCACACCATCACTTGAAGAGTCAGAGTTCTCTTCTTCTGCTGCCACCGTGTCTGCCCGGATTATTGAAGAAGAAGACGACGCGACATCATCTCCACCTGCTTCAACACGCGTCGAATCTGCACCAAGCTCGTCTGCACCGCCACCAAACAACTCCACCGACCCTGCTGCGCCTGGGAACGCGTAGAAACCTCTATGTCTTCAAACCTTTTTGGTCATCACTGACAAAAGGGGGAGAAGCATATGATGTTTATAGTCTTCAAGCGGGTCACTATGGGCGGGTGCCTTCATATTTTGCTACATTTTGCTTCGTGCTTACAACTCCCGTTTTTGCTACATTTGCTTCATTGAGTTGTAACACTTAGCCTTGATGGTCGTCTGCTACCTGTTTGTCACTCCGTTTTGCGAAGATAAATTCCGCATGTGCGACGATAAATTCCGCACTCATCTCATACTGCAGACGTCCATTTTCCATTATGCATGTCATTATCTTCATATAGTTTCACATGCATGGTGGATTGTCATCATAAGTTGAAGTGGATCTCCACAAGTACAACCTGCCATGTGCATTTGCATTCAAGAAGCAAATTACTTATATGCACATCTTCAGGGGGGGAGCCCTTGCAACTTATGAAGACAATTCCTTTACAATTTCACAAATTATGTTCCCCGTTGAAAACTTCAACTAGTTTGTCATCAATCACCAAAAAGGGGGAGATTGTAAGTGCATCTAGTGCCACCCCTAGTTGGTTTTGGAGTATTGACGACAAACCTAGTTGAGGGACTAATGTGTTTGTGAGAATTGCAGGAAAACACAGGTAGAAGTCCCTCATTGATTCGGTTTTACTACCAGAGATGACCCCTAAAAATGTACGAAGACATTGAAGACAATGGTGGTTTATGAAGATATTCATATTGAAGACAATGACATGAGAAGACTCCCTATGAAGCTTATGGAACTCGAAGACTTAGATCCTTCGTAGTTTATTTCTTTCATGTTGTGTCATAGGAACCACCGTACTGTTAAGTGGGGTCCAAGAGAACCAGTCAGAATGACTGAAGTGATGCCTAATTCAAATCCTATGTCTTCGAGCGAAGACTATGAGAGCAAATCTTGTCCAGAGTCAGACAAGTCAACTTTACTTGTAGCCCAAGTAAAGTTGCCGTGTGAGTTCAAAATTCGACCGTTGGTACACGTGTCAGTTCCTTAGTGACCCAGGGTCATTTCGGACAAATCAGGTCGGGTTGCCAAGTGGCTATAAATAGCCCACCCCCACAACCATAAACGGTTGGCTGCTCAGATTTTAGTGCACGGCTTTTGTCGTTTGAGAGCAACCCACCTCGAAGCCTTTGAGAGAAAATTCCTAGCGAGGAGAAAAGCCCTAACCACCCAGAGCCAGAGTAAATTGGGCATCACTTAAGTCTTCGTGTCTGAGTGATCTGAAGACTTATTACACTTGAGGACTGTGCATCCTCCAGACGGTTAGGCGTCGCGTTCAGAGCATCCAAGATAAATTGTGGATTGCCAGTGAACGAAGTCTGTGAAGGTTTGGAAGTCGCCTGAAGACTTACCACGAGTGATTGGACGAGGTCTGTGTGACCTTAGTTCAAGGAGAATACGGTGAGGACTGGGTGTCTTGGACTAAGTGTCCTTGACTGGGTGTCCGGGACTGTGTGTCCTTTGGTTTAAATACCTAGCCGCTCCAACCAGACGTACAGTTGTCACAGCAACTGGAACTGGTCCAACAAATCATTGTCTTCAACGTGTCACTGGTTTCATCTTCACTTCCTTTGACTTACTGTTATTCATTGTGAAGCCATTGCATGCTTGCTTTATCTTTTATCTTCACAACATGAATGTATGATCTGTTTGGCTTCATAACTTCTTCCTACCTGATCCTTATTACACTGAAGCTGTTTGTCATTGTGCTTTCACTCAATTGAATACATGACCATGGCTGCCCTAGTGTAATCTAACTTCCGCTGCTTAGTAATAGGCATAATCTTCACTGTTTGTCTTCATAACTCTCACGTTTTGAAGACTTTCATAAAAATCGCCTATTCACCCCCCCTCTAGTCGATATAACGCACTTTCAGTGGTCACAAATCCGTCAAGCAAATCTCCAATTCTTACCAGTTCTTACCCAGCAGTAGGCGGTGATCGGCAACCGATGTAGTCAAAACTCTCAAAGCTTGGATAGAGCGATTACCAGGGAGAGTCAAATGCACGATGTAGATGTATATGGAGTTGGAAAGGCTTATGAAATGGTAGCAAAAATATCAGCAATAATCAATTTAGAGATGCAAAGTTGAATAAACGCTCAACGACGGTACTGTGCTGGTCCTAGGCTAGACCATGCTAGAGACGCGAGCCTAGAACATGAACAAAATCATGGCGCTGCACGTAAACAAGGAAGGAACACACTCTGAATATTTTTCTCTTTTTTCACTTATTTTCCTCTTTTTTTTGCTCCGCAACAATTTTTTTTGAAAAAGTCTACAAATGGTCTAAAAACTGCCTAGCCAGAATTTTCTAGAGTTTTTTTAGTTTGGAACTATTTTTTTACTGCGGGTAGCACGGAATTTCGGGAGTCCTACTCTGTCACGACTCGAAGTATCATGTGATCCGGAACTCGAAAACAAAGCAACAAATACCGGACTCGAACTAGGATTGGTGGCAGAGATGAATCTGGTGGAACTCGGACTGGTGGCTGTATATGGCGACAGTATATCTGGACTCAGATTGGTGGTGGTATATGGAGATGGTATATGCGGACTTGGATTGGTGGTTGTATATGGCGATGGTATATGTGGACTCGGATTGGTGGTTGTATATGGCAGCGGCGATGTATACGGTGGGGTGGTGGTATATGGCAATGATGATGACGATGGTGTGGCGACGGCGTGACAACCTGTGAACAGAACTCGAAACTCTAAGGGACTAGACGCTAAGACCAGCAACTCGACACGATGATGCAACCGCAAATTCAAGAAAGCAAAACTCTAAAAAGACTATGCAAAGGCTCAGATTGGTTCGGATATGATGAACTAACACTAATTTTGTTTTTTGGCTTTTTTTTGTGGACTGTAGGTATGAAGAATAGACTCGATTAAACTACGAAAAACTATAAAATCTCATCGAGCAACCTGGAAATCTGATACCACTTGATAGAGGCAAACGTGTCTCGTCTTTCGATGAGATGGTGGCTATCGTTTTGGAGGAAGTCGACTTTGACGATCCGACTACGAACGTGCGAGGACGTCGCGCCTTAGCAATCGCTAAACCAACTCCGAGAGGTTATTGACCACGCCGGAGCACGATCAACCTGACAACGAAGGTCTGTTTCTTGTAGGCAAATGAAGAACAAGCAAGAAACTAAGATTGCAATCTGGATGCTGCGAATATAATAGGAAAGCTTTATTGATCAAGGTGGGGTTCTGTGACGCCTTTGTCTGGTGGTTGAACACAAACGAAGTACGCGAAGTTGTAGCTATGGCGAACTTTAATCTAAACAAAACCCAAAGTCTAAATGATACCCTAAGGGTTGTATATATGGAGGAGGGAGGGGGAATTTCGTGGACCTTGGAAGAGGGGTCCGAAACTAAACCTAACTCTTGTTTCCCCACACATACGGACTCTAAAAACAACCTATAATCAAGTATTTCAAAATTACATGGGCCTGGCCCAAAAATGAGGTGACGCAGCACCTAGAATAGCCTCTGGACGAAATTTATGAAGTGGCATCTTGTATATTTCGTCCAAGGCTTCATGTACTCATTATGGTGGCTTCAAAGTCCTGGAATCATCACTTGTAACTCCGTTCTTGTTCCCCTTGCACATGCCATCATCTCCATGCTTGAACTTGCTCCAAGGTTCATCTTTCTTGTCCAAGCTAGGCCTTTCATTTGTAAGAAAGACAAATGTATCCAATTTAGGCAACATCATATTCTCATGAACATTAGAATCGCTACCAAGAAAGAAAGTACCTAATGATTCAATTGGCGCGCGCGAGGTCTAGTAATTGGTCCAATATGTATAGCAGCAGGGGCTGTGGGTGTAACAATGTTATTGATGTCCTCATCACTTCGCACTCCAACACAATTTTGATACATTTTGCTTTGAGAAATTGAGTTGCGGTTACCGTTTTCTAACGTGTTTCGGCTACTTAGGGACAGTTCTACATCAACATCACCACCGCTCATCTTCGCCATGAATTCATCATCGACAACAACCACTCCATCATTTTGACACCATACTGTGAGCAAGAATGGTAACATCATCTTGGTCTCGTGATATCCCATCATTATACACTATTGCCATTACATTGATAACCACCATAGCCCAATTTTGCGTATCTTACCCATCGAGACTAGCCTTTGAGTATTGCCGGCAACGTCATTTGTGCACATTAGTGGTCATACTTCACATTGGATACTTACCATATCATCTTGGCACATATCTTGGTTTGATTTTTTGTGTCACAAAGTTGTCATCGGATACACAATTGCTATCTTGGTTCGTGAAGTCTTGCATGATAAAGAGCTCAGAAGGGAAAGAGCCAAACAAGCTTTTAAGCAAAACGGAAAGATAAGCAACGAGCTTATAAGCAAGCATCATAGCATCATACTACATTTAGATTGTCATACTCAATCACCTTGGATCATATCATCGGAATACCATACATAGAGCATACTTGGGACAGAAGTCGTTGCATTTTTGCTTAGTAGGTTGTGCACAAGTCTTCATATCCTCCTATTGTGCAATCTTGCTAGCGTCTCTCTAGTGTTGTGCAACAAGAGAATTTTCATGGATTCCACATTTTGGCTCATTCCTTGGTTGCATGACCCCATTTATCTCTCCATGTGTGAGTTCCCGTGTACCATATCTTGCTATTGGTCTACTTGTTGCATTTACAAATTCGTGAATCTTTTCCAACATTATTGAAGCTCACTAACAATTGCATCAAATTTTATGCCACCATCCTAACAGAGCTCCACTATAAGCTTTTACTTGTGTAGGTGTCAGGAACCGACAAGAATTGGTACCAATTGTGCTATTTCCTAGTTCCACATTTGAGTGATCATTGATCCATCTTCAACATCGGTCAAGGTACATTTGGTATAAGTTCTCTTTCTCACACTCACATATTTGCTTGGAATGATGGATAGGCCAAGTACATCTACCAATCCACTCTTCATCGAGCAAGATGATGACATGTCCTACGTTAGAAAGAGCTACCTCTTTGGTGCACAATGAGATTTTCATCAAGAGCAACAAGCAATGAACAAACGCATCGACAACCTCGCCACCGACTTGTGACTCTTCGAGCAATGTACAAGAGACTACTTCGATAACAAGCTCGATGACCACAAACAAGAGAATGACGCAAGAATGGACGAGATTCGTGCTTTGTTGCTCAACCGCTCTTCTTCCACTTTGTACTACTCAAGACGGAGCCGCTCAAGTCGACACTCCGACGACAGCATCTCCAGCTCAAGTACTCCGACATCGAATACTCTTTTACATACCGCGCGCTGATGAGTACATGAGTACCTTGGACACGACCAAAAATATTGCATGCATGTATATTTGTGAGGTGATTTCTAATGCAAACTATGCAATAATTTATTTATGTCATCTAGGACAAAAATACTTCACAAACTTTTGTGCCATGTCTAATTGTAGGTGTATGGGACATTTGTACAATCCACATATGAAGATAAGGGAGAAAGATATGTTTATTTGCTGTTCAAAAAGTTCTCTCACGTTACTTTTTGTCCAAGAGAAGATAGAGTCCAAGTCTCTCACGTTCTAGACTCAGATTCAGACTGCACAGACATACTTGACTCAAAACGTCAATAACTTTTTCATCCAGACTCCGAATTGGGTGATTCTTTTTTTTGCAAAGTAAATTTCGTGCCCTTTCCAACCCAATTGGATTCACCTTCAAATTCCTCCGGAGCGTTGAGTTATGGACAAAACAATCTGTTGCTGCAGCAGAATCCGAGCCAAACTACAAGTCCAAAGGTGTTACATCACCTCCACTTGGGCCCATGGGCCTTGTATGACCTAGGGTTAGTTTCATGCTTCCTTGGGACGTCCTCCCACCACCTTGGCCGCCACCGCTTGCTCCTATATAAGAAGATCCATCTAGTAGCTTTTTCCTTGGGATTTCTTTACTTAAAATTTAGCCAACGCAACTTCGTGTACTTCGTTTGTGTCCAACGACCAGACCAAGACCGCTTTCGGATTCCCACCTTTATCAATACTTCATCTATATTCGCAATATTCAGATTGCATTATCATATTCTTGCTTGTTGTTCGATTGCATGCAGGAATAGACCTTCGTGGTCAGGCTCATCATGCTTCTAGCATCGTCAGTAACCTTAGAAGATTGGTTTAGCGATTGCTAAGGCGCAACATCGTGCATGTTTGTAGTCGGATCGTCATAGTCAGATCCACCAAATCGATAGTTATCATCTCATCGAAAGATCGGGACACCCCCGCCTCTATCACGCGCCAAGACCGTCAAGCAAACCGCAACCCTCTATACGACAACGACTCTCAAGAGCAACGGCACCGTCAAAACCAAGCTACTTTTGCGCAAGCACTAGAACGGCTATGCCAACACCATCAAGAAGAGGAAGAGTGAGAGAGACAACACCAAGATGCACAAGATGCCGAGGCACAATGTCAAGAACAACAACTACATGAAGCTCAAGCACTTGAGGCGCAACATGCCCTCTGAGATTCAAGTCGAGCCATAGCCACACGCAACCGGCAAAATCGTGAACACCAAGAAGCGCTTTGCGATGAAGTTCAAGAGAGGATTTACAAATCAAGAGGGCATCGTCAAGTTTCTCAAGCTCCTCCACAAGCTCGACAAGAACCTCAAGTTCACCAAGAGCAAGAAGACAATATAAATCCTCCAAGACAAGAGCAAGTTGAGGGAGACAATCCTCCTCGTCAAGGACGTCATCATCCCCGACCCCAACACAATGAAGAGCAACGATACGGCAAGCTAAAGTTCACCATGCCCAAGTTCAATGGAAGCAATGATCCCGGAGAGTACCTTTCATGGGCATTGAAGGTTGAAAAAAATCTTTCGCTTGCACAGCTATGAGGATGAGAAGAAGATCGCGATGGCATCCGTTGAGTTCCAAGACTATGTCCTCATTTGGTGGGAGCAAGTCATTGAGCACCGTGAGTCAAGAGGTGAACCACCCATCATTACTTGGGCGCAAATGAAGGAAGTCATGAGAGCACGTTTCATGCCAACCACGACCTCTTCAAGAAATTCCAAGTCCTCAAGCAAGGAACCAAGAGCGTTGAAGAATACTACAAGGAAATGGACATTGCCATGATATGAGCCAATGTCACGGAAGATGATGAGAAAATTATGGCCGGTTTCTTGAATGGACTCAGTCATCCTATCAAGAAGATCGCCGACTTCCAACCATACTCGAACCTCATCGAGCTAGTGCATCAAGCTACTCAGGCAGAACGTCAAGTGCAAGATGACTTCAAGTATGCCAAGTTTTCATCCAAGAACTATGGCTTCTCCAACACTCAAGCTTCGATGACTCCAACACCTTCTACCTCAACCAAGCCATCTACAAGCAACGGCGACAAGTAAAGTTACAAGAAAACTTCGACAACCTGAATTCGCCCTCCTACAACAAGTACCTTCAAGCTGAGAGCTTCATCATCCTCTACCCCAACCGATGAGACCATCAAGACATGTTCCTTCAAATGCTTCACATGTGGTGGCCGAGGCCACAAGTCTTTCGAGTGTACCAACAAACGCACCATGATCTTCAACGAAGATGGTACATATGACTCCATGAGTGAAGGAGAAATGGAAGCCCTTGAGCAAGTGGCCATGCACCGACAAGTGAACAAAGATGAAGATGATCAAGTCTTTTGTGATGAAGACTCGAGCCACACTCTTGTTGTCTCCAAGGTCTTGAAATTTCAACATCAACAAGAAGAATACCAAAGATGACATATTTTCCATACCAAGGTCGGCATCAATGGAAAGTGATGCGGAGCATCCTATGGACATCACCATGTCAAGAGTCCATTCGGCGAGTGACACATGTGACATCTACTTCACATACACAAAGGCGAATCATCTCCTTTACAAGTGCTCATTTGACCCCTTCGAGGATGGTATACTACTTGACACTTCTCCCATGTGCGTGCATAGGTATTGTCGGAACGCTACGGACGATGTGGAGGAGTGCAAGCGCCAAGGAACACCTACACCATCCGCGAGGGAAGCGTGGAAGCGAATACAGAAGAAGAAGGGGCTGCGGAGTCTACAGCAACCGGAAGTCCGACACTCTATAGCGCCCGGACGACCGACGTCCACCGGACGTCCGACGCGACCACGCCCGGACCAGCCAGGAGATCTACAGCGGTCAAACGACCGGTAATATTAATGGAAGTCCGAAGACACCGGACGTCTGGTGTCTCTTCAATAGAACAGTTTCAACGGATGTCCGATGACCAGCGGACGAGTGGTCCGTCCTGAATCTCCGGACGTCCGACCCCCACCAGACGTCCGATACCTACCTGTGTGCAGCCGGGCCTTTGGCCTTGTATCTCTCTCCCACTTACCCCTTCGTAGCTTAGACTATAAATAGACCACCTCCACCTCCTTTCTAGGGTTAGCAAAGTGATGGCTCATTTGTATGTGAGCTTTGCTCCTTATACCACTCTACTCTTGAGAGAGAGCGAGACTAGTACTCCATTGGAGGCCAAGACCTCCACCTAGGAGAAGATCCTGCGGGATATATCGTCAAGACCCCTTCATGGGAAGATCCGTTTAGGATATCATCAAGACCTCCTTTTGGAGATGAAACTTACCTTGTATCTTTCCCTTTGTTGTTCATGTACCTTGTGGATCTTGTGTGTTTGATTGTCTAGTAGATGTGTGATTGGACTTGTTCTTGAGTATTTCCTCTTGTGATTAATCTCCATTCTTCCCCGTGTTCTTCGTGTTCTTCGAGGGATCCCACTCCAATCGTGAAAGATCGGCCTACACCGGGTTATCCCCGTATCATATGGTATCATGAGCCGCGTAAATCACGTATTTGGAGTCCCTCCCACCGTTTTCTAGCTTTCTTTTGCTTGATTTCGTCCTAAAATTTGAAAATCCCCACCAAAAATAGCCCCAATTTTTTTTTGTGATTTGTTGCTTTGATGAAGTTTTGTTGGATTTAATCCATGGATTTTCTTGGTTTTGAGTGGATCTAGCATTTCCCCAACTTCCCCCACTTTCCATCCATGAAATCTCCTTTGACCCCAAAATCTCCATTTTCCGCCCATAATCGCGCCCCGAATCTCGCATCTCACGTTGACCCCGACCCACCGAACGACCGATGTTTTACGGACGTCTGGAGCCCCAGGAGCCACTGGACGTCCGACCCTTTCCGGACATCCGGAACCTAGGAGCCACCCAAGCAGAATCCGTCCATTTCCGGACGTCCGTAACCTGTAGATATTGACTTCGGCCGATTCTTGTTTCGGCCATAACTAATTCATCCGAACTCCGATTTTGACGTTCTTTAGCACGTTTTGAAGCTCTTGGCATCCCTGTTCCCACAAAAATACCGCCAACAACTTTTGAATCCATCAAATTTGTGAACTTTGGCATCTTTCCCTAGGGCTTCCACCACCACCGACTTCCACAACCTAACCCATCTTGATCCCCATTGCATATGTGGTTGCTTGAGTAGTGATTCGAGTCTCCTAAGGTGTTTCAGGTACTTAGGGACGATTGCTTCCTCATCAACAACCACCACCACTTTCACATTGCCTACTCGCATAACCCATCATTCATCACCACCGCATCCCGCTACCACCATTTGACATTTGACGTTTGAGATTTTGAGTTTGTGGTTTTTACGTTTCCTAAGGTGTTTCGGCTAATTAGGAATAGGTCAACATCGACAACACCGCCTCTCATCAGCGACACGGACGGTAACCTCGACGACATCATTGTATATTCCCCTTGCAATTGCATTGATAACCCCTAGCCCATTTTGCGTTACTTGCCCATCGAGACTAGCCATTCGAGTATTGCCGGCAACGTTACTTGTGCACATTAGTGACCATTGGTCTACACCGTCCATTGCATACATACCATATTGTCTTGGTATCATATCATCTCTTGTGTCACAAGATTGTTCCCGTATATATACAATTGCTATCTTGGTTTGTGCATTTCGCATTGTGGCCATATCAAAAAAAGGAATAAGCTTTTAAGCAAAGAAAAGGAGAAAAACAAAGAAGCTTGTAAGCAAGAGCCATAGCATCGTATCATAGTGCACTACAATATATCATACTTGATCATCTCGGATCATCTTGTGCTAAAGCACTGGAACATACATACATACATACATAGCATACTTGGGATAGAAAGTTTATCCATTTTGCACCTTATAGGTTGTGCACAAGTGTCGTATCTGCCTATAGAACAATCGTGCTAGCGTCTCTCTTCAGTTGTGCAACACGAGCACTTTCCGTGGATTCCACATTTTGTGCTCATCCCTTGGTTGCACGACCCCATTTATCTATCTGTGTTTGCGTTACTGCGTGCCATTCATTGCTATTGGTCTACTTTTTTCATTTGCGAATTTGTTAATCTGTTTCAACATTATTGACTCTTACTAACATTTTACATCAAATTTTTGTGCCACTATCCTCACCGAGCTACTCCATTAGCTTTACTTGATAGGTGTTGTCGGCGTTCTGGGAACGGGGGTCCCCAGACCTGCCTGCCTGTGGCCCACGGCGTGGCTGAGCCAGCAGGCCGTACGGCCCATCTTCGTCAACAAGGCACCCAAGACCCTCGCGAGGGTCCAAGCCTGGCAAGGCGGACGTCGCAAGACCTCCTCTAGAGCGGCCTGGTCAGGCAGGCTCACGAGGAGCGGAGATATCAAGACGGGGCGAACCTCACAAGATTCTCGTGACGCGAGCCATGACGCACAACACCAGGTGGGCGCCAGCGCGCGTAGCGTCCTCATTTCCTCTTTGGTGCTAAGGAGGCAAGCACAGGCAAAGGTTGCCATTTCGGTGCAACGAGACCAAGACCAGAAGGACGGCAAAACGGAGGTCATCATGGAGCCCAAGACGGCATCACCACCAGAGCCTTTCACAGACGAAGACCACTTTTGTCAGGATAGCTTGTACTAGCTGCCCCTTCAAATTAGCCCGCCATTGTTGGCTCCCTTCCCGCTCAATATTTGGGAAGAGGACCAGGGCCTCTATAAATAGGACTAGCCACCACCATAGTAGGGGCATCTCATCTTAGCTTGAGGGAATCTACACACCACAAGTTCATACGCACAAGAACACCTCAACCTCAGGAGGCTGTTCTTCCCCTTGTATAGTTTATCATCAGCCCAAGAGGCAATCCACCACCACCACACTGGAGTAGGGTATTACACCACAACGGTGGCCCGAACCAGTATAAACCCCGTGTCTTTCTGTGTTGTGAGTTCGTCGAGTTCGTCCGCAAGATCTTAGCGACCTAGAGCGTCGATCGGTAGGAGGAAAAGACTTCGCGCGCACCCTAGTGCTTGAACCTTAAGGGTTAGCCGGAACCCCACATCCGACATTTGGCGCGCCAGGTAGGGGTGCGCCGGAGCTCCTCTCCACCAACCTGCGCCCTGCGACGCTGCACTTCGCTCCCATGGCAGGTGCCCCGCCACCCACCTCTGCGGCCGACACCAGCAACAGGGAGTCTGGGTACCGAGCCCTGGCCCCCGCCCTGTGGCGAGTGCAGTGCCCAACCAAGTTCAAGCCAGAGATGCCGCCATGTTACGACGGCGCGGCAGACCCGGTGCCATTCCTGCTGACATACGAGGAGGCCGTCCTGGAAGCCGGGGGCGACGACAAGATCATGGCCAACTGGTTCCCCATGGCCCTCGCCGGCGATCCGCGCGCCTGGCTTCTCAACCTCCCGGGATCCACGGTGGCATCCTGGAGGGAACTCCGTGACCTCTTTAGCGCGTGCTGTCCGGTGCCGGCGCACCACACAGTCGCGACACTGCTGGGTGGCTCTCAAGCACCACCTTCAGAACGCCACATCAAACCTTTCTTTCGTCAGATCGGGGCAGCCACCAGGCGCCCGGGGGCTCCGCCGGGTTGGGCCGCGCCAGAGGCCGACCTCACCTTCGGCTCAGAAGACCACCCCGACTCCACCGCCAGCTCCGGGATGCTCCCGATGCTCTGCACTCCCACCATCTGCAACGTGGCCGTTACCAAGACCCTCGTCGACGGCGGTGCCGGCCTCAACTTGCTCTCTGTAGAAGCCTTGAGCCTTCTTCATGTGCCGCTCGAGCGGCTCGGCCTCAGTAAGCCCTTCATGGGAGTGGGTGGTGGGGCTTCCCACTCTCTGGGGCAGATCCGCCTCCCTGTCACCTTTGGCACGCGAGACAACTATCGGACCGAGCTGGTGGACTTTGACATCGCCCGCATCGGTCTCCCATACAACTCCATCCTTGGGTACTCGGCTCTCGCTCAGTTCATGGCGGTGACTCACCCGGCTTACAACCTCATGAAGATGCCAGGGAGCAAGGGCGTCTTCACCATCAAGGGGGACACTAAGGAGGCCGTGACGGCGCTCAGGCTCGCCTTCAAGACCGCGGCAGCGGCACAGCCAGCCGGCGCCGGTGCGCCCGAGGCCAAGGAGACCGCGCCCACCAAGAAGAGGCAGTTGTTCACCCAAGACAAGGCGGAGACCAAGCAGGTGCCGGCCAACAAGGACGGGTCTTCAGGAGCCACCTTCACCATAGGAACCGGCCTTGGCCCGGGACAAGAAGAATCTTTGGTGAGGTTTTTGCGCGCGAACAAGGAGATATTCGCGTGGGAGCCCAATCAGCTGGTAGGGGTCCCGAGAGAGGTAATCCAGCATCATCTAAGGGTGTGCCTCAACGTACGCCCCGTGAAGCAGCGAGCAAAACGACAGTCCACTGAGAAGCAGGCCTTCATCGTCCAAGAGACGCAAGCTGGAGGCGACAGGTACCATCCGAGAAGTTCGATACCCCGAATGGCTGGCGAACCCCGTCGTAGTACCGAAGAAAGGTGGGAAGGAACGGATGTGCGTCGACTTCACCAACCTCAACAAAGCCTGCCCCTAAGATCCATTCCCCCTTCCGCGTATCGATCAAATCATTGACTCCACCGCCGAGTGCGATTTGTTATGCTTCCTGGATGCGTTCTCTGGATACCATCAGATCAAGATGGCGATGGAGGATGTGGAGAAGACGGCCTTCTTGACACCATGTGGGGTGTACTGCTACACCTGCATGCCTTTCGGCCTTCACAACGCGGGCGCAACCTTTCAGCGGCTGATGCACATCGCCTTGGGGTAGCAGCTCGGCAGGAACACAGAGGCCTACATTGATGACATAGTGGTCAAATCTCGCGAGGCGAGGACGTTGATTCAAGACTTGGAGGAGACCTTTGAGAGTTTGTGCCGGATGAACTTGAGGCTTAACCCGGAGAAGTGCGTGTTTGGCGTCCCATCTGGAAAGCTGATGGGGTTTCTCGTATCCCATAGAGGGATCGAGGCGAAGCCGGAGAAGATCAAGGCCATCAAAGACATGAGCCCACCACAGACCCTCAAGGAGATGCAAAGCTGGCAGGACGGGTGACTGCGTTAGGGCGTTTCATCTCTAAGCTAGGCGAGCGCGCCTTATCCTTCTTTAAGCTCATGAAGAAGAAAGGCCCCTTCGAGTGGACCCCGGAGGCCGATCGGGCCTTCCAAGACCTCAAGAAATACGTCACCAGCCCCCCGGTGATGGTGGCGCCACGGCCTCTCGAGCCTCTGGTACTCTACCTCGCCGCCACCCCGTACTCCGCCAGCGCGGCGCTGGTGGCGGTTCGGGAGGAGCGCAGAGACAAGAGTGTGCCGCGCCAAGCCAGAGCTGATGCAGCAGGGTCAGGAAGGCACACCAGAGCCATCAGCGGCGGAAGGTCAAGCTCGGCAGGGCAACATCACGGAAACTCCTGAGGATGGCCAACTCTCAGGAAACCCTCCACCTCACGATACGCCACAATCTCCGCAAGACCCGAGCCTCAACAGTGTGCCAGCCCTCGTCGAGCACCCGGTGTACTTCGTCAGCATCGTACTGCGGGACGCAAGGGCACGCTACCCCATGCCATAAAAGCTACTTCTCGCACTCTTGATGGCCTCGCACCAGCTGCGACACTACTTCCAAGGGAACCCCATCAAGGTCGTCTCATCTTACCCATTGGAGAGGGTACTCAGGAGCCCGAACTCAGCCGGAAGGGTCGCTGAATGGAACATCGAGCTGCAAGCATTCCAGCTAGAGTTCGGCACCACCAGGGTCATCAAGGGAGCCGCGCTCGCCAATTTTGTGGCAGAATGGACAGATGCCCCGGCTCTTGAGGAAGGAGAAGACCGGTCCACCTCCCCAGGAAGTGAGGCACAAGACTTCTGGGTCATGTATTTTGATGGCGCCTTTGCGCACCAAGGCGCGGGGGCTGGAGCAGTGCTCATCTCGCCCACTTAGGACAAGCTTTACTACGCCGTGCAACTCTGCTTCCAGCACGGCGAGAAGGTCTCCAACAATATCACAGAATACGAAGGCCTCATAGCCGGCCTGAAGGCTGCGGCGACTCTGGGGGTGAAGTGCCTTACCATCAAGGGCGACTCGTAGCTCCTTGTCAACTTCTCCAACAAAGTGTACGAGCCAAAGGACGAGCACATGGAGGCCTACCTTGCGGAGGTGCGCAAGATGGAAAAGCAGTTCTCGGGCTTGGAGCTGCAGCACGTGCCCCAGGGCACCAACAAGGAAGCCGACGACATCGCCAAGAGAGCATCCAAGCGGCAACCGCAAGAGCCCGGCGTCTTCGAAGAGAGGCTCTTCAAGCCGTCAGCTACGCCACCTCTTTCAAGCACGACTCAGCCTCGGGAGGAGCTCCCACAGCCCCCGACCACGGGAGCCCCAGCTTGCGGCCCAACCTCAGGAGCTCGGCTACTCTTGGCGCTCGATCCCCAGGAGGAGTGCTGGACCAAGGAGTTCAAGGATTACCTGATGCACGGGACACTGCCGGAGAAGGAAGAAGACGCGGAGCGCGTGGCCCGATGGGCCACGGCATAGTGCATTCAAGACGGCGAGTTGTACAGGAAACAGCCGAACGATGTCACGCTGCGCTGCATCTCCAGCGATCAAGGGAGGGAGCTGCTGATTGACATACACGGCGGGGACTATGGACATCACTCATCATCACGGACCCTCATCGGCAAGGCCTCCTGCAGAGGATTCTATTATCCCACAGCACTCAATGATGCAGCTGAGCTGGTGAAGTCCTGCGAAGCTTACCAATTCCACGCCAAGCAAATCCATCAGCCTGCTCAGGGCCTCCAAACCATCCCGCTCACGTGGCCGTTCACGGTCTGGGGGCTAGACATCCTAGGCCCGTTCCCACGAGCGCCAGGGGCTACTGTTATCTCGATGTCGCCATCGACAAGTTCACCAAGTGGGCGGAAGTGGAAGCCGTCCGTACCATTCCAGCCGGCGCTGCTGTCAAGTTCATCAAGGGCCTTGTGAGCCGCTTCGGGGTCCCCAACCGCATCATCACAGATAACGGCTCGTAGTTTACTAGTAACCTCTTTAAAACCTACTATGCTAACCTTGGAACGCAGATTTGCTACGCTTCGGTGGCCCACCCCAGGAGCAATGGTGAGGCTGAGCGTGCCAACGCTAAGGTCTTGAGGGGCCTCAAGACCAACACCTTCAAGAAGAAGCTGGAGGCCTGCGGCAGGGGCTGGCACGACGAGCTCCAGTCCGTGTTGTGGTCCATCCGCACCACCGCTACCAAGCCAACGGGCGAGACTCCGTTCTTCCTTGTCTACGGAGCTGAAGCAGTCCTCCCTCACGAGGTCAAGCATCGCTCCGCATGGGTTCTGGCATTCGACGAAACGCAGCAGGACGCCATGCGGGGGATGGATCTCGTGCTGGGGGAGGAACGTCGTCGTGAAGCTGCATTAAGGGTGGCAAGGTACCAGCAAGCGCTGCGGCGTTACCACTACCACAACATTCGCTCCAGGATGCTCGAGACGGGTGACCTGGTCCTGAGGCAGGTCCTCTCCGGGGAAGGGTTGCACAAGCTTTCACCCAGGTGGGAGGGCCCGTTCAGGGTCGTCCACATCTCCAGGCCTGGCGCCGTGCGCCTGGAGACACAAGAAGGGACACCTATCCAAAACGCCTAGAACATCCAGCACCTCTGGAAGTTCTACCCATGAAGCAAGGCCCAGAGCGTGTGAAGAAAGGCCCAGAGCCTGTGAAGAAGGCCCGGTGCCTGTGAAGAATCGCCGCCCGTGACACTCTCACGTAATAATGAGTTGGGGTTGTACACGCCCTGGAGTCTCAGGAGCGCCGGCCTCAGGCCCTGGGGCTCCCTCCCACGCCTAGTGGACAACACTTAGCTCTGCGCTGGTGAGAAGAGTTGAAGACTAGATTAGGTGCCGGATGCGGCTTTTCATTTGCTTTCCGCAGTTGGCTCGCTTCTCCTTAATCAAAGTTTGCCTTTGGTGTTCCTTGCCGATTTGATTCCTTCGCCTTGTACCGCATTTTTCGGCTCTGGTTTGCTCATGATCTCTCTCTCTCTCGCATACCTCAAGAGGGGGCTAGGTAGGTGCCCTCGCGGGCATTTTTCTTCTCTCTGCCTTCACACGAGTCTCCCTTGTTCGAGCCTGAAAGCTGGCACATCTCTCCTAATCCGTGCCCCTCGGGTACCGCGATACAAAGCGCCAAGTCAAAGTTTGGGTGAACGGCAAATCCTCTAGCGCACCTGCTAATAAATTTTTTGTAGTTTCTGAGCAAACGCAGACATCTTGTGAAGGAAAGGGCGTCCCAAACGTGCCAAGTTAAGTTATCTTTGCGCAAAATAACAACACGGCATGGGAATAACAGGCACGTTGCATTAACCAACAACCACAGTTTGATACACGTCCCTCTGGGTCCATACTGGTTTCATTTTCTGATGCAGGAAAAAAGGAAAAAGCTAAACAACGCGGCGTTTCAGCAATCCGCGGAGGCAAGCCCTTGGCGACGCCCCGAGCCTAGCCAGACCCCTCCTCGTGCTTCATGGAGGCGCGGTGACGAGATGACCCGCCGCCTCCTTCGAAGCGGGCGCGGTGGTGCGGCGGCTGGTCGTAGCCATCGCTGCTGGAGCTGTCACCGGAGGAAGAGCCGCCATAGCTGGAAGAGACGCAGTCGCCGCCGAGGGCGGGCTCGCCCTCATCCTCGTCGTGACCGTCACCAAGGCCGAGCACCTCCTCCCCGTCGTTCGTCTCGGGGCAGCACCTGGCGCGGTGACCATCTTCCCCGAACACCCTCACATAGAGGGTCGACCCACCGTCATACTTGAAGTGGAGCGTGCACCGCCTGCCCAAGCCGCGCGCGCGGGCGAACTTCTGACAGCCGCGGGCCAGGGCTATGTTTCCCGCGGCGGAAGTCTCGACCGCGACCCAGGAGGCCTTGCTGCAGCAACCATCCGCCTACAACCAGAGCCCGCCTGGACCAGGGACCGATATTTCATCGACAACGAAGCGCGGAAGCTGGAGCTAGTTGCCGGTCGGGTTCTCCGACCAGACAACGAACTCCGGAGATACCTCCGTTGAATGGAAGCGCGGGCGGGGAGGCCGCGCCACCATCGCGTGCCTCCCCTCGTCAGCTGGACCGCCATGGTTGGGACGGTCCCCTCCGTGTGCCGCAGCACCGCCTCGTCGGTGGGCCACGGCGGGGGTCGCAGCGTGCTTGCGCGGACTGCCGCGACCGCGCTTGGGCGCCGGGGAACCGGGGCCCTCGCGAGGGGCCTTCCCCTTCTCGGCGGCAGAGAACTTCCTTCGTGGCGCCATCGGAGGCACTGCAAGCAATGAAGCAAAGAAGAAGCAAGCGAGCGAGGAAGAGATGGGTGACGGGGGCTCCGCCCTCCCTCATTTATAGCAAGAGAAGGCCAACCGGCGTCTCCCAAGATCGCAGGTAACGATGGTTTTCCTTGCATGTTGCAGGGACTTGTCAAGTCGTGCAGTCGTCGAGGTAGCGTGGGGAAGCGGAGACACCCACGTCCAATCAACCACCACGCGTCAGCCGAGGCTGCAGGCTTTTGGGGCCCGTGGTGCTCCGAACTTGACCCTTGGCTTCGCCGCGAAGCCAAGCCCGCGCGCACCTTGGGCCCGGGGGCTATTGTCGGCGTTCTATGAACGGGGGTCCCCAGACCTGCCTGCCTGCGGCCCATGGCGTGGTTGAGCCAGCAGGCCATATAGCCCATCTTCGTCAACAAGGCACCCAAGACCCTCGCGAGGCGGACGACGCAAGACCTCCTCTGGAGCGGCCTGGTCAGGCAGGCTCACGGGGAGCAGAGATATCAAGGCGGGGCGAACCTCACGAGATTCTCGTGACGTGAGCCATGACGCACAACACCAGGTGGGCGCCAGCGCGCGCAGCATCCTCATTTCCTCTTTGGTGCTAAGGAGGCAAGCGCAGGCGAGGAGTACCAAGGCCCCAGGAAAAGGTTGCCATTTCGGTGCAACGAGACCAAGGCCAGAAGGACGGCAAGACGGAGGTAATCGTGGAGCCCAAGACGGCGTCACCACCAGAGCCTTTCACAGGCGAAGACCGCTTTTGTCAGGATAGCTTGTACTAGCTATCCCCCTTCAAATTAGCCCACCATTGTTGGCTCCCTTCCCGCTCAATATTTGGGAAGAGGACCAGGGCCTCTATAAATAGGACTATCCACCACCATAGTAGGGGCATCTCATCTTAGCTTGAGGGAATCTACACACCACAAGTTCATACGCACAAGAACACCTCAACCTCAGGAGGCTGTTCTTCCCCTTGTATTGTTCATCATCAGCCCAAGAGGAAATCCACCACCACCACCACACTAGAGTAGGGTATTACACCACAATGATGGCCCGAACCAGTATAAACCCCGTGTCTTTCTGTGTTGTGAGTTCGTCGAGTTCGTCCGCAAGATCTTAGCGAGCTAGAGAGTCGATCGGTAGGAGGGAAATACTTCGCGCGCACCCCAGTGTTCGAACCTTAAGGGTTAGCCGGAACCCCACATCTGACAGGTGTGAGTGAACAAGTCTGGTACCAATTCCACTATTCTTTCATCTCACATTGAGTGAAATGGGATACATCCTCAACTTTGGGAAAAGGTAACTTGGTATTGTTTATCTCATTTCCTACTCACCTCTACTTGAGCCTTGTGATGGATAGGCAAGGTATTTCATCTTCGGTCTACAACAACAACGACGAGTTCGATGCCACGAACAACTCCAACGACGCCAAGATGCAAGCTCAAATGGAGGAGATCAAAGCCCTCATCAAGTCCTACAAGTGGTCTTCCTCGTCTTTGAGAAGACGATCATGAGCACATGTCTCCGAGCTACCATCTCCGGCAAAATCACATCGGCATCGACACCAGCACCACCACGAACATGAAGGTCAAGAGCTCAACACCAAAAAATGCTCAACGACTTCACCATCTCCCTTGGCATCTTCACCAAGCGACTTGAAGGCATCTTTGCCTATGGACATCCGGCATCTTCGCCCACAAGCACTTCAAGAGAAGCTCCCCAAGCTGAAGTCTGCGACTTCCACAAGCAACTACGACCTCGACATCGACCACGCGATTCCTTTCTATGGGACTCAAGAACCTGAGGAGTATCTCGAATGGGAGCGTTTGATGGACGACTACCTCAAGCTACATCAAGTTCCTCTCGAAGATCAAGTGAAGTGCGCCACAAGGAACTTCCACGACTACGCGTCCACATGATGGCTTCATGCACCTTCGGAGACCTACGACATGAGTTGGCTGTAACGCCCAGAGACCGTTGTGCCAGGTGTCTTCCAGTTATTCACTGTTGTTGCCTCGTCATGTGCTTGCGTGTCATGCATTTCATATCATGTCATCATGTGCATCGCATTTGCATACATGTTAATCTCATGCATCCAAGCATTTTCCCCGTTGTCCGTTTTGCAATCCGGCGCTCCTATGTCCTCCGGTGTCCCCTTTTGCCTCTTTTTGTGTGCGGGTGTTAAACGTTCTCGGATTGGACCAAGATTTGCCAAGCGGCCTTGGTATACTATCGGTAGACCGCCTGTCAAGTTTCGTGCCATTTGGACTTCGTTTGATACTCCAACGGTTAACCGAGCAACCGTATAGGCCTTGTGTGTGTTGCAGCCCAACACCCTTACAAAGTGGCCCAAAACCCATCCAAAACCCCTCCATCCTCTCGGTCGTTCGATCACGATCACATGGCCGAAAACCATGCTCAATTTGGAGTCCCCTAGCTCCCTCTACCTATATATATGTGTGCCTCCCGGATTTTTCGCGCAGATGAAACCCTAACCTCCTCCTCCGCGCGCCACCGGACATGTCCACTTCGCCGCCGGACGCGTCCGCCGCCCAGCAGCCACCTCACTCCGGCCAATCAGAGGCCGCCACATCATCTCTACCGCCTCTCCCCTCCACGTGCACCCAGCCACCTGTCCTTTCCGGCTTCCCCGCACCCGCGCGGGCCCGCGAGCCCACGGCAGGCAGGCCCGGGCCCGAGCACCCGCGCCGCTGCCTCGAGTGCTCGCCTCGCTCCGCCGCCGTGCCACTACGCGCGCCGCCGCCCTTCGCCCGCACCGGCCGCCGCCCTTCGCCCGCACCGGCCACCGCCCCTCACCTGCACCGGCCACCGCTACCTCACCGGCTCCGCCACGCGCCGGCCGCAGAGTGCCTCCGTCGGCGTCGCCGAGCTCCTCCGCCGCCAACGCCTCCTCGAGCTCCGGCGCCCTGTCCCTCACCTCCGGCCGCTGTCCTCTTCTTCCCCGTCAACTCCGGCGACGAGCTATGGTGAACTTCGTACCGCGTGCACGAACCCTAGATCTGAGATCCGGATGGTATATTTTCGTTGAAGTCCTTTTCCCCTAATATTTTGTGCACATGTTCATCATGCCATATCTTTGCATCCGTAGCTCCGGTTTGGGCGTGTAGCATATCAAATTGTTCGTCTAGTTGTCCTCTTCATTTCATTCCATTGCACAATGTTCATTTGAGTTCATCTTGATGCCCTAAATGCTGTTGCAAGAGTGCTATGTAATGTTAGTTTCAGATTCTTATCAGATTATGGACATTTGTCATTTTTGCCATGTTTAATGTGTGCCTCCTATGATCTTGAGCCCTACATGTCTTTTGTTATATGACATGTCATATTTACAAGGGTGTATGCCATGTATTTTTGTGATCAATGTGGTGACTAGCACAAGCATGCAAAGTAGCTCACGTGATATTGCTGATATTTTTATGCCATGTATTCATGTTGCTACAGAGTGATCCATGTCTCTTTTGAGCATGTTCAGTAAGGATGATTTTGAGATATTGTTATGCTCTATCCATCCATGTCTTTGTTTGCAATTATGGAGTGCCCTAGCATGACTCAATCTTGCTCTACTTTTGTTATAAAATGTTCCTGGCAGATTGTTTACGTGTTAACCAATTTTGTCGAGGTTGTTGTAGTTGATCCATGCATGCTATGAGTTTGTTCCTGCCATGGTTAGCTTATTGATCATGTCTTCTTGCTGGGTGTATGCTTAGGTTGTCATGCAATGCCTTGTGGTGAGTGCATCGAGCTCGCAAACATGCCTACGTAATTCTGTTCATGCCATGTCTAGTTTTCTACTAAGTCTGAATCTGTTAACGAAATTTGCTATGTTTACATGGGTGCCATTGTATTTTCTGATCCCTTTTAGCTTATGGTAAGTAAGGGACTTTTGTTATATGCTTTGAGTACTTTAATGCCATGCCTTGCTTTGCCATGATATGTTCCTGTAGCTTGTTGTTATCTTGCTCTAAACTTTGCTTCCTGATGTGAAATCCTGGCATGTTGTTAATTTCACTAAGTTTGTGAACCTGATATCTTTTGCACTTTTGCCATGCTTGTTTGAACCTGCTATTGTGTGATTTAGCCGTAGCTCAGTGTTCATCTTTTGTCAAGCATCTTGAGTGGATCACTGCCATGTGCTTTGTTGCTATGTTTGAGTGCAGTAGCTTAGTTTCTTGTTGCATTCTAGATGGCATCGTGCTGTTAATCGCAGGATTGTGCCATTATTGTTTTGCTTGCCATTTCCAAACCGTGCATCCGATTCCGATGATCTTTATATCGATTTTGACCGAAATCAACTCATCTTTCCAGCGGCACTCTTGGTTTTCCAAGTTGAGGCCTGGTTAAATCTTTCCTTTTCAAAGCATGCATATGCATTGCATATCACATCCCGCATATCATGCCAGGTTTTGCATCATGTTGCTTGTGCATCGCACGTGGTTGATGGTTGTTCCCTTTGCTTGTGTTCTTGCTCTGGGTAGAGCCGGGAGACGAGTACGTGATCGAGGACCCGTTGAGTACATTTTAGAGGATCAAGCTTTCGTCTTCTCAGAGATCTTTGCAGGCAAGATGACCATACCCTCGAAATCACTTCTATCTTTGCTTGCTAGTTGCTCGCTCTATTGCTATGCCTATGTTGCGATACCTACCCCTTGCTATATCATGCCTCCCATATTGCTAAGTCAAGCCTCTAACCCACCTTCTCCTAGCAAACCGTTGTTTGGCTATGTTACCGCTTGCTCAACCCCTCTTATAGCGTTGTTAGTTGCAGGTCAAGATTGGAGTTTGTTCCTTGTTGGAACATGATTATTGTTGGGATATCACAATATATCTTATTTACTTAATGCATCTATATACTTGGTAAAGGGTGGAATGCTCGGCCTTATGCCTGGTATTTTGTTCCACTCTTGCCGCCCTAGTTTCTGTCATACCGATGTTATGTTCCTTGATTTTGCGTTCCATACACGGTTGGGTGTTATGGGGACCCCTTGACAGTTTGCTTTGAATAAAACTCCTCCAGCAAGGCCCAACTTTGGTTTTACCATTTGCCACCTAGCCTTTTTCCCTTGGGTTCTGCAGACTCGAGGGTCATCTTTATTTTAACCCCCTTGGGCCAGTGCTTTTCTAAGTGTTAGTCCAACCTGAGCGATGTCCGGCGCCCCCTGGGCAACCAGGGTCTATGCCAACCGGACGTCTGGCTCATCCGGTGTGCCCTGGGAACGAGATATGTGCAGCTCCTATCGGGATTTGTCGGCACATCCGGGCGTCTTTGCTGGTCTTGTTTTACCATTGTCGAAATGTCTTGTAACCGGGATTCTGAGCCTGATCGGGTCTTCCTGGGAGAAGGAATATCCTTCTTTGACCGTGAGAGCTTGTGATGGGCTAAGTTGGGACACCCTGTAGGGTATTGAACGTTCGAAAGCCGTGCCCGCGGTTATGGGCAGATGGGAATTTGTTAATGTCCGGTTGTAGAGAACTTGACACTTAACTTAATTAAAATGCATCAACCGCGTGTGTAGCCGTGATGGTCTCTTCTCGGCGGAGTCCGGGAAGTGAACACGGTTCTTGTGTTATGCTTGAATGTAAGTAGTTTCAGGATCACTTCTTGATCGCTTCTAGTTCACGGCCATGCTTTGCCTTCTCTTCTCACTCTCTTTTGAGTATGTTAGCCACCATATATGCTAGTGCTTGCTGCAGCTCCACCTCATACCTTTTCCCTACCCATAAGCTTAAATAGTCTTGATCGCGAGGGTGTGAGATTGCTGAGTCCCCGTGACTCATAGATTACTTCCAAAACCAGTTGCAGGTGCCGATGATACCGTGCAGGTGATGCAACCGAGCTCAAGGAGGAGCTCGATGAAGATCGTGTTCGTTATGTTGTTCTGTTTCCAGTTGATCAGTAGTGGAGCCCAGTTGGGGCGATTGGGGATCTTTTGCATTAGGGGTAGTCTTCTTTTATTTTGGTTCCGTAGTCAGACCTTGCTTGTATCTGGATGATGTAATGCTATATTTATGTATTGGTGAAGTGGCGATTGTAAGCCAACCATGTATCTCTTTCTTATTCAGTACATGGGATGTGTAAAGATTACCCCTCTTGCGACATGCCTACAATGCGGTTATGCCTCTAAGTCGTGCTCCGACACATGGGAGATATAGCCTCATCATGGGTGTTACATTGGCCCAAGACGAAGAGAGCTTTGCGGTGAGAGTTTGTGCCTCCAACCTACACGGAACTACTTCTACGCCAATTGGAGAACACCACTGATGAGGACATCAATACCATTGTTACACCCACAGCCCCTACTGTTACATATACTGGACCAATTACTAGAGCTCGTGCACGCCAATTAAATTACCAGGTACTTTCGTTTCTTGGTAATGATTCTAATGTTCATGAGATTATGATGCTGCCTAAATTGGATACATTTGTTTTGCTTTCAAATGAAGGGCCTAGCTTGGAGAAGGATGAACATTGGAGCAAGAACACGCATGGAGTTGATGGCATGCGCAAGGGGATCAAGAAACGGAGTTACAAGTGATGATTTCAGGACTTTGAAGCCGCCATAAGGAGTGCATGAAGCCATGGACGAAATATACAAGATGCCACTTCATAATATTCGTCCATAGGCTATTCTAGGTGCTGCGTCACCTTATTAATGGGCCAGGCCCATGTAATTTCGAAATACTTAAGTATAGGCTATTTTTAGAGTCCGTATGTGTGGGGAAACAAGAGTTAGGGTTGGTTTCAGACCCCACCCTCAAGGGCCACGAAATTCCCTCTCTTCCTCCATATATACAGCCCTTAGGGCGTCGTTTAGACTTGGGTTTTGTTTAGATTAAAAGTTCGCCATAGCTGCAACTTCGCGTACTTCGTTTGTGTCCAACGACCAGACCAAGACGTCACAGAACCCCACCTTGATCAATAAAGCTTTCATCTTATATTCGCAATATCCAGATTGCAATCTCAGTTTCTTGCTTGTTCTTCGTTTGCTCGCAGGAAACAGGCCCTCGTGGTCAGGTTGATCGTGCTCCGGCGTGGTCAATAACCCCTCGGAAGTTGGTTTAGCGATTGCTAAGGCGCGACGTCTCGCACGTTCGTAGTCGGATCGTCAAGGTCGACTCTCACAGAAAACGATAGCCACCATCTCATCAAAACATCGGGACACCTTTGCCTCTATCAAGTGGTATCAGATTTCCAGGTTGCTCGGTGAGATTTTACAGTTTTTCGTAGATTAGATCGAGTCTGTTCTTCATACCTACAGTCCACGAAAAAGCCACACAAAAAAAATTAGGGTTAGTTCATCATATCCGAACCAATCTGAGCCTTTGCATAATCTTTTTAGGGTTTTTGCTTTGTTGAATTTGCGGTTGCATCGTCGTGTCAAGTTGCTGGTCTTAGAGTCTAGTCTTTTAGAGTTTCGAGTTCTGGTCATAAGTTGTCACGCCGCCGCCGCACCATCATCATCGCCCATCTACCACTTTTGCTTATCCGCCACCGCTCTGAATCCTTATCCATATACCACATACCACCACCGCTACCATATACCACCACCGCTGCCATATACCACAACCATATATCCACCACCAATCCGAGTTCTTCTCATATTAGGTTTGTTCTTGAGATCAATCTCAATTCCGATTCGTGTTTCCTTGCCTGCGTAGGTCTCGGAAAAAAAAAGAGTCTGGAGACCCCCGGGCAGTTTTTAGGCCAAAATTTTCACGGGCAAAAATATTTTTTCCCTATCCTATTTTTAGGCTTTTCTGAGTCTTTTGAGCCACGTGCCATCATAGTGATTTTTTGTCGCACTTTTTCGTCGTCGCTGCCCTGATTTCCGAAAAAAAAAGTGGGAAATTTTTTTTCGTGCCCATCCTATCAGTTTGACGAGGGAAGAGTTTTGAGACACTCGCCATTATAGTAATTTTTCGCAAAAAAAAAGAGCGCAAAAAAAAAGAGGAGCGCAAAAAAAAAAGCGAAAAAAAAAAGTTCCAGAGTGTGCTTTTCCCTTATTTACGTGCAGCGTCGTGATTTTGTTAGTGTTCTAGGCTCGCGTCTCTAGCACGGTCTAGCCTAGGACCAGCACAGTACCGTCGTTGAGCGTTTATTCAACTTTGCATCTCTGAATTGATTATTGCTGACCCTTTTTGCTACCATACTATAAGCCTTCCCAGCTCCACATACATCTACGTCGTGCGTTTGACTCTCCCTGGCAATCGCTCTATCCAAGCTTTTGAGAGTTTTGACTACAACGGTTGCCGATCACCGCCTGCTGCTGGGTAAGAACTGGTAAGAATTTGAGATTTGCTTGACGGATTTGTGACACCCGCCACCACCACCTCTTGTTAGTATTCTGTAGGATCATATTCTTGTGTGTTTTCTATTGTTGCTAACCATGGCAGGATCACAAGCCGACGAGACTGACTGGGAGAACATGACGAATCAGGAGTTGCATGATAAATTTCAGCAAATGATGAATGGACAGGTGCAGGATGTGCTAAACAGATTTGAAGAGGCCATGGAGAAGATAGATGACATGGAGAAGACGTTCGAAACAAAGCTCGATGACAGGTTTAATGAATTGCTCGCGCGTCTTCCACCACCACCACCGGCTGCACCTAACGCACCTCTACAACAACAACAACAACGACTACCTACACATCGTGAAACAGCCCTCCGCCGAGCGAGCCGTCTCCCTCTTGCACCTGGCCAAACTGTTGGTGCTGCTGTTGCTACTTCTGTGGCTCCTGCTGCTGATGCGGAGGAGGATGATTTTGCTGGCGATTACGAGGATGAGGTTGATCAAAATCAGAACTACGTGCCACCACCAGCACAGCAACCATCAGGTCGTCCACATGCAAATAATGGCAATGGTAGGGATCACCCTCAGGTACGAGATCATGACCATCTCCCTAAACTAAAATTGAATATTCCACCATTTGAGGGTAGATATGTTCCTGATATATATCTTACTTGGGAGTTAGAAACTGAACAACGATTTACATGTTTACAATATCCCGAGGAGAGACGTGTTCCTGCTGCTGTTTGTGCATTCACTAGTTTTGCATGTGTTTGGTGGTCTGAGCATTGTAGATTATATCCCATTCCTGCTACTTGGGCTGCTTTGAAAACTGCTATGCGTACTCGTTGGGTTCCACCATATTATCAACGTGAATTACTTCAAAAATTGCAGCGCTTAAGACAGGGAAAAAATTCTGTAGAAGAATATTATCAGGAATTACAAACTGGCATGATTAGATGTGGTATTGTTGAGGAGAATGAAGCTATGCTTGCACGTTTTATGGGTGGATTAAATAGAGAGATTCAGACGATTCTAGAGTATAAGGAGTATACTAATATCACTCGTTTATTCCATCTTGCTTGTAAAGCTGAACGTGAAGTGCAGGATCGACAGGCATTGGCGCGGACTAACTTTTCTGCAGGTCGACCTTCTTCATGGACACCACGTGCATCATCTACTTCCACATGTTCTGCTTCACCGGCGCCTCCGTCGGCTGCCACCACCAACCGTGATACAATAAAGCAGGCACAATCACCACTATCTGCCAAGAGCACACCTTCTGGGCCTGCAAAGAGCTCTTCTTCATCCATGGCATCAACAGGGCAGACACATGATATTATTTGTCGACGTTGCAAGGGTGGAGGTCATTATGCGAGAGAATGCCCATCTAAGCGTGTGATGATTGTTACTGAGGATGGTGGGTATGAGTCCGCTAGTGACTATGATGAGGAGACTTTGGCTCTTATTACACGTGACGAACACGGTGGAGACGATTCTGATCATGAGACGCAATGCATGGCTCCTGAAGATGCTGACAGGTATGAATGTTTAGTTGCTCAACGTGTTTTGAGTGTGCAGGTTACACAAGCTGAGCAAAATCAGAGGCATAATTTGTTCCATACAAAGGGAGTTGTGAAGGAACGTTCTGTTCGCGTGATCATAGATGGAGGGAGTTGCAACAACTTGGCTAGCATCGAGATGGTGGAGAAGCTATCTCTCACCACAAGACCACATCCACATCCTTACTACATCCAATGGTTCAACAACAGCGGCAAGGTTAAGGTAACACGTACTGTTCGTGTGCATTTTAGTATCTCTACATATGCTGATTATGTTGATTGTGATGTGGTACCTATGCAAGCATGTTCCTTATTACTTGGTAGACCATGGAAATTTGATAAAAATTCTATTCACCATGGTAGAAACAATCAGTATACTCTTGTTCATAAGGATAAAAATATTACTTTGCTTCCTATGACTCCTGATTCCATTTTGAAAGATGATATTAATAGAGCTAATAAAGCAAAACAGGAGAAAACTAAGAGTGAAAATCAGATTGTGGCAAAAGAATTTGAGCAACAAATGCAGCCTAATAATAATAAACAATCTAGTGTTGCTTCTGAAATTAAATTGAAAAGTGCATGTTTACTTGCCACCAAAATCTGATATTGATGATCTAGATTTTAGCAAATCTGTTTGCTATGCTTTTGTGTGCAAAGAGGCATTATTTTCATTCGAGGACGTGCCTTCCTCTTTGCCTCCTGCTGTCACTAACATTTTGCAGGAGTTCGCCGACGTCTTTCCACAAGACGTGCCACCGGATTAGCACCTATTCGAGGGATTGAGCATCAAATTGACTTAATTCCCGGTGCATCATTACCCAACCGTGCACCATACCGTACCAATCCAGAGGAGACGAAGGAGATTATGCGTCAAGTACAAGAACTGCTCGACAAAGGTTATATACGCGAATCCCTTAGTCCTTGTGGCTGTTCCTATCATTTTAGTGCGAAAAAGGATGGTACATGCGTATGTGCGTTGATTGTAGAGGCATTAATAATATTACTATTCGTTATCGTCATCCTATTCCTAGGCTAGATGGATATGCTTGATGAATTGAGGCTCTACAATATTCTCCAAAGTTGATTATGCGTAGTGGATCCATCAAATTCGGTATGAAATTGGGAGATGAATGGAAAACATTTAAAACTAAGTTTGGATTATATGAGTGGTTAGTCATGCCTTTTGGGTTAACTAATGCACCTAGTACTTTCATGAGATTAATGAACGAAGTTTTACGTGCTTTCATTGGACGATTTGTGGTAGTTTACTTTGATGACATATTGATTTATAGCAAATCTTTGGAGGAACATTTGGAACATTTACATGTTGTTTTTATTGCTCTACGTGATGCACGTTTGTTTGGTAACCTTGGAAAGTGCACCTTTTGCACGACCGAGTATCTTTTCTTGGCTATGTTGTTACTCCACAGGGAATTGAAGTTGATAAAGCCAAGATTGAAGCTATTGAGAGTTGGCCCAGCCCAAAACGGTCACACAAGTGAGGAGTTTCCTTGGCCTCGCTGGTTTCTATAGGCGTTTTGTGAGAGATTTCAGCACCATTGCTGCACCTCTCAACGAGCTTACAAAGAAGGATGTACCTTTTGTTTGGGGTACCGCACAGGAAGAAGCCTTCACGGTATTGAAAGATAAGTTAACACATGCTCCTTTACTCCAACTTCCTAATTTCAATAAGACTTTTGAGCTTGAATGTGATGCTAGTGGAATTGGATTAGGAGGTGTGTTATTACAAGATGGAAACCTGTTGCATACTTTTCTGAAAAATTGAGTGGGCTAGTCTGAACTATTCTACTTATGATAAAGAATTATATGCTCTTGTTCGGACCTTAGAAACATGGCAACATTATTTATGGCCCAAGGAATTTGTTATACATTCTGATCATGAATCTTTGAAACACATTAAAAGTCAAGCAAAACTGAACCGTAGACATGCTAAATGGGTTGAATTCATTGAGACTTTCCCTTATGTCATTAAACACAAGAAGGGTAAAGAAAATGTTATTGCTGATGCCTTGTCTCGTCGTTATACTATGCTTTCACAACTTGACTTTAAAATATTTGGTTTGGAGACCATCAAAGATCAATATGTTCATGATGCTAATTTAAAGATGTATTGCAGAATTGTAAGGAAGGGAGAACTTGGAACAAGTTCGTTCTTAACGATGGATTTGTGTTTCGTGCTAACAAGCTATGCATTCCAGCTAGCTCCGTTCGTCTTTTGTTGTTGCAGGAGGCGCATGGAGGAGGATTAATGGGACACTTTGGCGTCAAGAAGACGGAGGATATACTTGCTACACATTTCTTTTGGCCAAAGATGAGACGGGATGTTGAGCGTTTTGTTGCTCGCTGCACTACATGTCAAAGAGCTAAGTCACGACTCAATCCATGGTTTATATATGCCTTTGCCTGTACCTAGTGTTCCTTGGGAGGATATATCTATGGACTTTGTTTTAGGTTTACCTCGACAAAGAAGGGGAGGGATAGCATATTTGTTGTCGTGGATAGGTTCTCGAAAATGGCACACTTATACCATGTCATAAAAGCGATGATGCTGTTAATGTTGCTGATTTGTTCTTCGTGAAATTATTCGCTTGCATGGTGTGCCAAATACTATTGTTTCAGATCGTGATACTAAAATTTCTTAGCCACTTTTGGAGATGTTTATGGGCTAAGTTGGGGACTAAGCTGCTTTTTAGTACTACTTGTCACCCCAAACTGATGGACAAACTGAAGTGTCAATAGAACATTGTCTACTATGCTTAGGGCTGTTTTGAAGAATAACAAGAAAATGGGAAGAATGCTTGCTCATATTGATTTGCTTATAATCGTTCATTGCATTCTACTACTAAGATGTGCCCTTTTGAAATTGTGTATGGTTTCCTACCTCGTGCACCTATTGATTTGTTGCCTCTTCCATCTTTAGAGAAAGTTAATTTTGATGCTAAAGAACGTGCTGAATTGATTTAAAAAATGCATGAGTTAACTAAGGAAAACATTGAGCATATGAATGCTAAATATAAACTTGCTAGAGATAAGGGTAGAAAACATGTGTGTTTGCACCTAGAGATCTTGTTTGGTTACATTTGCGTAAAGATAGATTTCCTAATCGGCGCAAATCAAAGCTAATGCCACGTGCTGATGGTCCTTTTAAGGTTTTAGAGAAAATAAATGATAATGCATATAAACTTGAGCTACCTGCAGATTTTGGGGTTAGTCCCACTTTTAACATTGCAGATTTGAAGCCTTATTTGGGTGAGGAAGATGAGCTTCCGTCGAGGACGACTTCATTTCAAGAAGGGGAGGATGATGAGGAACATCAATACCATTGTTACACCCACAGCCCCTACTGTTACATATACTGGACCAATTACTAGAGCTCGTGCACGCCAATTAAATTACCAGGTACTTTCGTTTCTTGGTAATGATTCTAATGTTCATGAGATTATGATGCTGCCTAAATTGGATACATTTGTTTTGCTTTCAAATGAAGGGCCTAGCTTGGAGAAGGATGAACATTGGAGCAAGAACACGCATGGAGTTGATGGCATGCGCAAGGGGATCAAGAACGGAGTTACAAGTGATGATTTCAGGACTTTGAAGCCGCCATAAGGAGTGCATGAAGCCATGGACGAAATATACAAGATGCCACTTCATAATATTCGTCCATAGGCTATTCTAGGTGCTGCGTCACCTTATTAATGGGCCAGGCCCATGTAATTTCGAAATACTTAAGTATAGGCTATTTTTAGAGTCCGTATGTGTGGGGAAACAAGAGTTAGGGTTGGTTTCAGACCCCACCCTCAAGGGCCACGAAATTCCCCTCTCTTCCTCCATATATACAGCCCTTAGGGCGTCGTTTAGACTTGGGTTTTGTTTAGATTAAAAGTTCGCCATAGCTGCAACTTCGCGTACTTCGTTTGTGTCCAACGACCAGACCAAGACGTCACAGAACCCCACCTTGATCAATAAAGCTTTCATCTTATATTCGCAATATCCAGATTGCAATCTCAGTTTCTTGCTTGTTCTTCGTTTGCTCGCAGGAAACAGGCCCTCGTGGTCAGGTTGATCGTGCTCCGGCGTGGTCAATAACCCCTCGGAAGTTGGTTTAGCGATTGCTAAGGCGCGACGTCTCGCACGTTCGTAGTCGGATCGTCAAGGTCGACTCTCACAGAAAATGATAGCCACCATCTCATCGAAACATCGGGACACCTTTGCCTCTATCAACCACCCAAGGATCCTAGTCCATCGACGCGTACTTCAAGGAGATGAAGATTGCCTTGCGACGAGCCGGCGTGGATGACCCCATTTTGATGAAGTTCCACTTCATGATGGGATTGCACAACAACATCTCCAAGACGATCTTCCTCGAGAACTACAAGTCCCTCGGCGACTACTACATTGATGCTCTCAAGGCGGAACAAGAACTCATGAAGGCCAAGGCTTCTCCACCCCAAACTCGATTCACAACGACCAAGCTCCATGAGAACGAGCATGAGGATAGCACCACCAAGATGTCCAAGCCCGACGAGCTCCAAGATGATGCTCCCAAGTTTGACTCCACCGCCATCCCTCTTTCTGGCATTGGCGATGCCGAGTCTACCATGACTCTTTTTCAAGACGGTGCGGCGATGAGTACAACTACGGAGACCCTCAAGGACCAAGCTTTGGAGGCGAGCGACAAGATGGCGAGCAAGGATGATGCTTCCGTCTTAGGAGGCGAGAGTGATGATGTGCCATCTTCGGCCTTCATCCACGGCAACAATGACAGGATGATCGAGCATGGGATTTTCCCTTCGGTCATGGAGGAGAGTGATGATGTGCCATCTTCGATCTTCATCCATGGTGACGGCGATGAGATGGTTGAGTATTTCACCTTGACCACGACGACGTTTGATGACTTGAGTGACCCGTGCCACCATATTGAGAGTGAGCGTGACTTCACCACTAGCCCGATATATGACAAGTTGCCCCAATTCCCATGTGAGGAGAGCCACAACCCCCACCACTTGAGTGAGATGAGTGACTCCACCAAACGTGAGATTGTGTGCACCTACCTTGAGGGAGTGAGTGAACCACCACATAGAGAGAGCGAGATAGTTGATAGGTCATGTGAGGCCACTTTCAACACTAACGATTTGACCTCAACCTCTATTGTGTCTTCTTGACATTGATTGCTTGCATGATGTTGATCAACCTATTACCATGCTTCATGATAGTGCGACTTCCCCATGTGATGATTTACCCATTTATGATGAGTTTGATGATTGCCATGTGGAGTCTATTAGTTGTGATGCCATGTTGCATAGGATTTCTTGTGACAATTCCTTAGGTCACATCATGTTTGCCAATCCGCTTGACTTGTCATATGCTATGCATGAGATCAATCATATGTCATATTTGCAATCTCTTCATAGTGACTATGCATATGCTATTAAAATAAACCTAATTTTCACATATGGCATTGATGACAAGCCCATGGTTATTGGCATTTGTTTTTCTTGTGATGATATTGATATGCTCCCTTTGCATTCCTTATCTCATATGCCATGCCAGGACCACCTAGCTTTGGATATGCATTGTTGTGGATGTTGTCCATTTTCTCCATGTGATGTTTGCGATATTTCTCATGAGGAGACCCCATAGTTTCCTCATACATTTTAGGAGATTTTGATTCATCCCATTCATTGCATGATCCCAATAATTGTGTGCACCATATGCTTCCCATGAATAAACATGCTATTGATGTGCCACACACTTGCTATACTTGTATGCTCAATTTGCGTCCCCATTTTGTTATACACAATTACTATTCTTTCATGATGGATGACATGTTCTTATACCATGCATCAAATTTCTTTGACTGATGCTTATCTTGTGCTAACTCACACATGCACATACACATCATGATGGATGATGTGTACATTTACCACACACACAATTTCTTTTGTTTGTGTCTCTTTTGTGTAGGTACCCATGAATACTTGTCAACCTCACAATCCCATGAGTTGACAAAATGAGCTACAGAGAAACGATGATTTGGGATCTCATGGATTGTCTTTCCCACCGCTCTCTTCGCGCAAAGACTTCGCGCATTTCTTCTACATGGCCCTCACTTGGCTATGGGTTATTGTCCATTATATATCATTTGCCCATCTTGCCATGTTCACTTTGCATGATATGTTCATTCATATACCTTTGTCATGCATTTGTGACCCATGCTTTTCATTACACATGATGATTGATTCTACTACTTGTATGTGTATTTGCAAGCTTTGTGGAGATATTGCTTGCTATTGCCATGTTTTCTTTGTACCCCATGCCTATGATGATACTTTCATCTTGCTTTGTGTTCGTGCTTGCGATATGTCATGTACATTGCCTATGACTACTATTTGCTCACATGACATGATTGCCATATTTCCTCTAGTATGTTGCATCTTCGCACTACTAACTTGCACGACTTGACTCCTATGATTGCTTGCCTTGTTGCATCACCGATGATTCATACTTCCTCATTTCATGTGGTTGATGGCATCTCTTTCCATGCTTTCACATGATTGTTGTTGCTTCTTGTCATATATCTCCATGTGTTTGCCTCTCTCATGCTAGATGATTTGCCATGTATTGAGTGCAACTATGCCGTTAGGCTTGATAATGAGTTTGCGCCCATAGCATTCTCACATATGATTGGAGATTTGACATATTCCTTGTGAAGCATGCTTGTCTTACCTCTTTGCACCATATTCCCCGTGCCATGAATATTTCCATTGTTGCATCATATTGTTCATGCACTTGTGCTTCCAACGGTTATGTGCAAGAGAAGAGAACCATCATGATGGATGATGTGTTTATCTACCATGCACATACGTTCTTTGTTTTGTCATGTGCATGTGTAGGATACTTGGACTTTGTGTCAACTTCCACGTCACGTGAGTTGACAATCCGAGCTCTTGAGAGCGAACCATCTTCTACCATGACGATTCTACATCGCACTTGCTTGTGTTTCGGCATTGTGAAGAATGCACAAGGACACGCCTTCAAGGTGACATATTTCTTGAGCATGGATATTGAGGATCATACTACTTGTGTTGCTTGCACCATGAGACTTATTGTTCATCTTGGACCACTTGATTGCACACATGTTAGAGATCTTGCTTCGACTTGTCACTTTCACTGTTCCATGCATCAAGATATATATGTCTTATGTGTTGCATCCAATTCTTGGATTACATGGTCCTATCACATGTTTGGTTGCAACAATATCATTTCTTCACATATGCCATGTCCCATTGATTGCTACATGCTTGCCTTGATTGTCTCACACATTATGAACACTTGCTCTTTATATTGTGTTGAGTGCCTTACTATCTTCACTACACCCTATGCACGTTATGCTTGGATTGTCTTGCACTTGGCACATGTGATTAGACACTTCATTTTATTTGGTGTTGTGAATGCTTCTTATGTCTACCATTGACCTTTCATTGAGCACTTTGCCCATGCTTGCTATAACCTTGAGGTAGATGCTTATTCTCTTATCACACATATTTGCATCACTACCTCATATTTACATGCTTGTCCCCATGATATCTTTGCTTGTGCTCAATTTATCAGCTTACATGCCATGTCACTATCCTTTGTCAAACCATATGCTTTGCATGATGACGACACTTGTTTGGTGAATCACCTCTTGAATGCTTGGTTTGGCACTAACACTAACCACATTTATTTTTCCAAGTGTTTTTGTCTTTGCTCCTTTTGAAGGAATCACTAGACGGCGCGACATTGGAGAGTGCCCATTGCCAGCTTGAAGATCATGACTACTTGGTGAACGTCCACTTCTACACGACGAAGCCCTCTCTTTCCCATGGTGATTTGGTTTTCGATCCGAGGTCAGATCTTTCCCAAGGGAGGGGAGATGATGCGGAGCATCCTATGGACATCACCATGTCAAGAGTCCGTTAGGCGAGTGAAACGTGTGACATCTACTTCACATACACAAAGGTGAATCATCTCCTTTACACGTGCTCATTTGACCCCTTCGAGGATGGTATACTATTGACACTTCTCCAGTGTGCATGCATCGGTATTGTCGGAATGCTACGGACGACGTGGAGGAGTGCAAGCGCCAAGGAACACCTACACCATCCGTGAGGGAAGCGTGGAAGCGGAGACAGAAGAAGAAGGAGCTACGGAGTCTACAGCAACCGGATGACCGGAAGCCACCGGACGTCCGACACTCTACAGCGCCCGGACGACCGACGTCCACCGGACGTCCGACGCGACCACGCCAGGACCATCCAGGAGATCTATAGCGGCCGGACGACCGGTAATATTAATGGAAGTTCGAAGAGACCGGACGTCTGTTGCTTCTTCAACAGAACAGTTTCAGCGGACGTCCTACGACCAGCGGACGACCGGTCCATCTCGAGCCTCCGGACGTCCGACCCCCACCGGATGTCTGATACCTGCCTGTGTGCAGCCGGGCCTTTGGCCTTGTATCTCTCTCCCACTTACCGCTTTGTGGCTTAGACTATAAATAGACCACCTCCACCTCCTTTCTAGGGTTAGCAAAGTGATAGCTCATTTGTATGTGAGCTTTGCTCCTTGTACCACTCTACTCTTGAGAGAGAGAGATTACTACTCCATTGGAGGCCAAGACCTCCACCTAGGAGAAGATCCTACGGGATATGTCGTCAAGACCCCTTCATGGGAAGATCCGTCTAGGATATCATCAAGACCTCCTTTTGGAGATGAACCTTACCTTGTATCTTTCCCATTGTTGTTCATGTACCTTGTGGATCTTCTGTGTTTGATTGTCTAGTGGATGTGTGATTGGACTTGTTCTTGAGTGTTTCCCCTTGTGATTTCTCTCCGTTCTCCCCCGTGTTCTTCGTGTTCTTCGAGGGATCCCACTCCAATCGTGAAAGATCGGCCTACATCGGGTTAGCCCTGTATCAGAAAGTCTATGAAGGTCAACATCGATGGAGGGAGTTGCCATAACTTAGCAAGTGAAGAACTATGCTCCAAGCTCCAATTTGTCAAGATTAAGCACCCACATCCCTACAAGGTTCAATGGCTTAGCAACTCCAACACTATCCAAGTTGATCATAGGGTACAAGTTTCCTTCAAGATCGGAGCTTAGGAAGACACTTTGGAGTGTGATGTCGTCCCAATGTCCCTTTGCCACCTTCTTCTTGGGCGACCATGGAAATTTGATCGAGGTGTCATCCACAATGGCCAAACGAATCACTATAGCTTCAAAATGAAAGGAAAGGAGTATGTACTTCGACCTATGTCTCCAAGCCAAGTGATCGCAGATAAGCAAGCCGCCCATCGTGGAGAGAATAGTGAGAGAGCGAACCACCAAAAAGAGAGTGAGCACCACAAGCCCAAATTGAGTGCCTCCACGATGAGCGACAAGAAAAATCTAGTCCTATTTGCCACCAAAAGTTAGATGAGAGAAGTGTCTGCGAACCCATCAAGTGTCATGCACTGTGTCCTTGTGTGGAAGGATGAGGCACAAAAAGCTAATACTTCTAACAATCTACCTTTAGTGTTATCTTCTCTATTGCAGGAATTCCAAGACGTTTTCCCCGACGAGATACCTTCGAGTCTACCTCGACTACGAGGAATCGAACACCGAATCGACCTGATCCCCGGAGCACCCCTTCCTAACAAGGCTCCCTACCGCGTCAACCCCGAGGAAACTAAGGAGATCCAATGACAAGTACAACAACTCATCGACAATAGACATGTACAAGAAAGTTTGAGCCCTTGTGCCGTCCCGGTAATCCTTGTTCCCAAGAAATATGGGACATATCGCATGTGTTCCAATTTTTGTCCTATCAATGCTATTACCGTGCGTTATCGTTACCCCATTCAACACCTAGATGATATGCTAGATGAGCTTAGCGGAGCCACCATTTTTCTCTAAGATTGACCTTAAAAGTGGCTACTATCAAATACGCATCCAAGTAGGTGATGAATGGAAAACCGCCTTTAAGACCAAATTTGGCTTATATGAATGGCTTGTTATGCCAATGGGTTTATCCGAAGCACCCGATACTTCCATGAGAGTCATGCATTTTGTTCTTCGACCCTATATTGGTGTATTCTTTGTGGTCTACTTTGATGATATTCTTGTTTTTAGAAAATCCCTCAAAGATCATGCCACCCATCTTAGAACCGTGTTGCAAACCCATAGGAAAGAGCACCTTTATGCTAATATGGACAAATGCCTTTTCGGTGCTGATAAGCTTGTTTTCTTGGGTTTCGTTGTGTCTTCTAAGGGTGTTCATGTTGACGAATCTAAGATTAATGCTATTAAAACTTGGCCCCAACAAACCAACTAGCAACAAGTGCGTAGTTTTCTTGGTTTAGCCGGTTTCTATCGTAGATTTGTGAAGGATTTTAGCACCATTGCTTCACCTTTGCATGCTTTGAGTAAGAAAAATGTGTCTTTTGTTTGGGGTCCATCGCAAGATACCACATTCAATGAGCTTAAGAATTTTCTTACTCATGTTCCTGTGCTTGCATTACCCAACTTTGACAAACCATTTGAAATTCTTTGCGATGCTAGTGGTAATGGCATAGGAGGTGTGATGAGGACATCAATACCATTGTTACACCCACAGCCTCTGCTGCTATACATAATGGACCAATTACTAGAGCTCGCGCATGCCAATTTAATTATCAGGTACTTTCGTTTGTTGGTAATGATTCTAATGTTCACGAGAATATGATGCTGCCTAAATTGGATACATTTGTTTTGCTTACAAAAGAAGGGCCTCGCATGGATAAGAGGGATGAACACTGGAGCAAGACCAAGCATGGACATGATGGCATGCGCAAGGGGATCAGGAACGGAGTTACAAGTGATGATATCAGGACTCTGAAGCCAGCATAAGGAGTGCATGAAGCCTTGGACGAAATATACAAGATGCCACTTCATAAATTTCGCCCAGAGGCTATTCTAGGTGCTGCATCACCTTATTATTGGGCCAGGCCCATGTATTTTCGAAATACTTAAGTATAGGCTGTTTTTAGAGTCTGTATGTGTGGGCAAACAAGAGTTAGGGTTGGTTTCGGACCCCTCCTCCAAGGCCCATGAAATCCCTCCCCCCCCCTCTTCCTCCATATATACAGCCCTTAGGGCGTTGTTTAGACTTTGGGGTTTTGTTTAGATTAAAGTTCGCCATAGCTACAACTTCGCGTACTTCGTTTGTGTTCAACGACTAGACAAAGGCGTCACAGAACCCCACCTTTGATCAATAAAGCTTTCCTCTTATATTCGCAATATCCAGATTGCAATCTTAGTTTCTTGCTTGTTCTTCGTTTGCCTGTAGGAAACAGACCTTTGTGGTCACGTTGATCGTGCTCCGGCGTGGTCAATAACCTCTTGGAGTTGGTTTAGCGATTGCTAAGGCGCGACGTCCTCGCACGTTCGTAGTCGGATCGTCAAAGTCGACTTGCTCCAAAACGATAGCCACCATCTCATTGAAAGACGGGACACCTTTGCCTCTATCAAGTGGTATCAAATTTCCAGGTTGCTCGGTGAGATTTTACAGTTTTTTCGTAGTTTTGATCGAGTCTGTTCTTCATACCTATAGTCCACGAAAAAGCCAAAAAAACTTAGGGTTAGTTCATCCTATCCGAACCCATCTGAGCCTTTGCATAATCTTTTCTGTATGTGCCTTGTTGAATTTGCGGTTGCATCATCGTGTCAAGTTGCTAGTCTTAGCGTCTAGTCCTTTAGAGTTTCGAGTTCTGTTCACAGGTTGTCACGTCGCCGCTGCCATATATCACCATCGCATCATCATCATCATCATCATCATCATCATCATCATCATCATCATCATCATCATCATCGCTGCTGCCATATACCACTACCGCACCAACTTCATCGCCGCTGCCATATACCACCACTACATATTCACAGTCAATCCGAGTCCATATACGCCACCACCTATCCGCCGCCATCACGCCAGTCCGAGTTCCACCAGATTCATCGCCGCCACTAGTCCGAGTTCCACCAGATTCATCTCCGCCACCAGTCCTAGTCCAAGTCTAGTATTTGTTCCTTTATTTTCGAGTTCCACATCATGCGATAGTACGAGTCGTGACCAAGTCGGACTCTCCAACTTCCGTGCTACCCGCAGTAGAAAAATAGTTCCAAACTCAAAAAAAACTAAGTATGGAAAATTCTGGCTAGGCAGTTTTTAGACCATATATAGACTTCTTCGAAAAAATTTGTTGCGGAGTAAAAAAGTGCAAAAAAAGAAAAAATGAGAAAAAAAATCAGAGTGTGCTCCTCCCTTGTTTACGTGCGGTGCCGTGATTTTGTTTGTGTTCTAGGCTCGCATCTCTAGCATGGTCTAGCCTAGGACCAGCACAGTACCGTCGTTGAGCGTTTATTCAACTTTGCATCTCTGAATTGAATATTGTTGACCCTTTTTGCTTCCATATTATAAGCCTTCCCAACTCCACATACATCTATGTCATGTGTTTGACTCTCCCTAGTAATCGCTCTATCCAAGCTTTGAGAGTTTTGACTACGACGGTTGCCGATCACCGCCTGCTGCTGGGTAAGAACTGGTAAGAATTTGCGACACCCACCACCACCTCTTGTTAGTACTCTGTAGGATCATATTCTTGTGTGTTTCTATTGCTGCTAACCATGGCAGGATCACAAGCCGACGAGACTGACTAGGAGAACATGACGAATAAGGAGTTGCATGATAAATTTCAGCAAATGATGAGTGGACAGGTGCAAGATGTGCTAAACAGATTTGAAGAGGCCATGGAGAAGATATATGGCATGGAGAAGACGTTCGAAACAAAGCTCGATAACAAGTTTAATGAATTGCTCGCGCGTCTTCCACCACCACCACCGGCTGCATCTAGCGCACCTCTACAGCAGCAACAACAACAACAACAACAACAACAACAACAAAAACAAAAGCAGCAGCAACGACGACGACGACTACCTCCACGTCGCAAAACAGCCCTCCGTTGAGTGAGCCGTGTCCCTTGCGCCTGGCCAAACTGTTGGTGCTATTGTTGATACTTCTGTGGCTCCTGCAGTTGATGACGAGGAGGATGATTATGCGAGAGATTATGAGGATGAGGTTGATCAAAATCAGAACTACGTGCAACCACCAGCTCGTCCACATGCAAATAATCATAATTGTAGGGCTCCCCTCAGCTACGAGATCATGACCATCTCCCTAAACTGAAATTGAATATTCCACCATTTGAGGGTAGATACGTTCCTGATATATATCTTACTTGGGAGTTAGAAACCGAACAACGTTTTACATGTTTAAAATATCCCGAGGAGGTACGTGTTGCTGTTGCACTTTGTGCTTTCACTAGTTTTTCTTGTGCGTGGTGGTGTGAACATCGTAGATTATATCCGAATAATATTCCAACTACATGGGCTGCTTTGAAAACTGCAATGCGTACTCGTTGGGTTCCACCATATTATCAACGTGAATTACTTCAAAAATTGCAGCGCTTAAGACAAGGAAAAAATTCTGTAGAAGAATATGATCAGGAATTACAAACTGGCATGATTAGATGTGGTATCGTTGAGGAGAATGAGGCTATGCTGGCATGTTTTATGGGTAGATTAAATAGAGAGATTCAGACCATTCTAGAGTATAAGGGGTATAACAATAGCACTCGTTTATTCCATCTTGCTTGTAAACCTGAACGTGAAGTGTAGGATCAACAGACATTGGCGCGGACTAACTTTTCTACAGGTAGGCCTTCATCATGGACACCGCATGCATCCTCTACTTCCACACATTCTACTGCACCGACACCTCCACCAGCTATTAACTCCAACCGTGATACAAGGAAGCAGGCACAACCACCATTATCTGCCAAGAGCACACCTATCGGGCCTGTATAGAGCTCTTCTTCTTCCATGGCATCAACATGGCACACAACTGATATTATTTGTCATCGTTGTAAGGGAAGAGGTCATATGCGAGAGAATACAAATCTTAGTGTGTGATGATTGCTACTGAGCATGGTGGGTATGAGTCCGCTAATGACTATGATGAGGAGACTTTGGCTCTTATTACACGTGAAGAACACGGTGGAGATGATTCTGATCATGAGACGCAATACATGGCTCCTAAAGACACTGATAGGTATGAATGTTTAGTTGCTCAACGTGTTTTGAGTGTGCAGGTCACACAAGCTGAGCAAAATCAGAGGCATAATTTGTTCCATACAAAGGGAGTTGTGAACTAACATTCTGTTCGCGTCATCATAGATGGAGGGAGCTGCAATAACTTGGCTAGCATGGAGATGGTGGAGAAGCTATCTCTCACCACAAGACCACATCCACATCGTTACTACATCCAATGGTTCAACAACAGCGGCAAGGTTAAGGTAACACGCACTGCTCGTGTGCATTTTAGTATCTCTACATATGCTGATTATGTTGATTGTGATGTGGTACCTATGCAAGCATGTTCCTTATTACTTGGTAGACCATGGCAATTTGATAAAAATTCTGTACACCATGGTAGAAATAATCGGTATACTCTTGTTCATAAGGATAAAAATATTACTTTGCTTCCTATGACTCATGATTCCATTTTGAAAGATGATATTAATAGAGCAAATAAAGCAAAACAGGAGAAAAACAAGAGTGAAAATCAGATTGTGGCAAAAGAATTTGAGCAACACATGAAGCCTAATAATAAACCATCTAATGTTGCTTCCGAAATTAAATTGAAAAGTGCATGTTTACTTGCCACCAAATCTGATATTGATGGTTTGGATTTTAGCAAATCTGTTTTCTATGCTTTTGTGTGCAAACAGGCATTATTTTCATTCGAGGACGTGCCTTCCTCTTTGCCTCCTATTGTTACTAACATTTTGCAGGAGTTCGCTGACGTCTTTCCACAAGATGTGCCACCGGGATTACTACCTATTCGAGGGATTGAGCATCAGATTGACTTAATTCCTGGTGCTTCACTACCCAACCGTGCACCAAACCGTACCAATCCAGAGGAGACGAAGGAGATTATGCGTCAAGTCCAGGAGCTGCTCGACAAAGGTTATATTCGCGAATCCCTTAGTCCTTGTGTTGTTCCTATTATTCTAGTGCCAAAAAAGGATGGTGTATCGCGTATGTGTGTTGATTGTAGAGGCATTAATAATATTACTATTCGTTATCGTCATCCTATTCATAGGCTACATGATATGCTTGATGAATTGAGTGGCTCTGCAATATTCCCCAAAGTTGATTTGCGTTGTGGATACCATCAAATTCGTATGAAATTGGGAGATGAATGGAAAAATGCATTTAAAACTAAGTTCCATTTATATGAGTGGTTAGGTATGCCTTTTGGGTTAACTAATGCACCTAGTACTTTCACGAGACTAATGAATGAAGTTTTACGTGCTTTCATTGGACGATTTGTGGTAGTCTATTTTGATGATATACTGATTTATAGGAAATCTTTGGAAGAACATTTGGAACATTTACGTGCTGCTTTTATTGCTCTACGGAATGCACGTTTGTTTGGTAACCTTGGGAAGTGCACCTTTTGCACCGACCGAGTATCTTTTCTTGGCTATGTTGTTACTCCATAGGGAGTTGAAGTTGATAAAGCCAAGATTGAAGCTATTGAGAGTTGGCCGCTGAGGGAGCCCCGGATTAGGGGCCTCCAGACAGCCGGACTATATCCTTTGGCCAGACTGTTGGACTATAAAGATACGCGATTGAAGACTTCATCCCGTGTCCAGATGGGACTCTACTTGGCGTCGAAGGCAAGCTAGGCAATACGGATATGTATATCTCCTCCTTTGTAACCGACCTTGTGTAACCCTAGCCTCCTACGGTGTCTATATAAACTGGAGGGTTTTAGTCCGTAGGACAACATACAATCATACCATAGGCTAGCTTCTAGGGTTTAGCGTCTCTGATCTCGTGGTAGATCTACTCTTGTAATACTCGTATCATCAAGAACAATCAAGCAGGACGTAGGGTTTTACCTCTATCAAGAGGGCCCGAACCTGGGTAAAACATCGTGTCCCCTGCCGCATGTTACCATCCGCCTTAGATGCACAGTTCGGGACCCCCTAACCGAGATCCGCCGGTTTTGACACCGACATTGGTGCTTTCATTGAGAGTTCCACTGTGTCGTCACCATAAGGCCTGATGGCTCCTTCGATCATCGCTAGCGATGCGGTCCAGGGTGAGGCTTTCCTCCCCGGATAGATCTTCATATTCGGCGGCTTTGCACTGCGGGCCAATTCGCTTGGCCATCTAGAGCAGATTGAGAGCTACGCCCCTGGCCATCAGGTCAGATTTGGAAACTTGAACTACACGGCGAACATCCGCGGAGACTCGATCTTCGACGGATTCGAGCCCATGTCGGACGCGCCGTACATTCTTGACGAGCATGACCTAACTCTCCTGTCGGACAGTACTGGGGAGATCGCATCCGCAGCTACTCCGTCCATCAATCCGGAGCAAGTCACGCCATCCGAGAGTGGAGGGATGGACCCTGCCATGGAGGCCGCACTCTCAGTGGCGATAGAGTCGGATACTGACTTCACCCCTTACGAGAGCCGTGTCGCCAAACCACTGGATTCATCTACGGCCACGGATTCCGAGCCGCTCATATCCATGCCCGTCGAGTCCAATTGGGCGCCGATCATGGAGTTCACCTATGCGGACATCTTTCAGCACTCACCCTTTGGGGGTGTGCTAAATTCATTAAGGTCTCTCTCCCTGTCGGGAGAACCTTGGCCGAACTATGTCCGGCTAGAATGGGATGCGGACGACGAAGAAATTCGCTGCCCACCCACCACCCACTTAGTAGCCACTATCGACGACTTAACTGACATGCTTGACTTCGACTCCGAAGACATCGATGGTATGGACGACGATGCAGGAGACAAACCGGAACAACCGCCCACAGGGCACTGGACCGCTACTTCATCACATGACGTATACATGGTGGACACCCCCAAGGAAGCCAATGGCGATGAGAAGACGGAGGATGACCCCTCCAAGAAGCAACCCAAGCGCAGACGTCAGCGGCGCTGCTCTAAGCCCCGCCATAGCAAGAACATCGATATTAATAGTCCACGCGACTCTGGAAGAGATGACAACTGCACCACCCCGGTAGGAGAAAATGATCAAGATGCAAACTGCACACATAGTGCGGATCCGACATCCGAACATGATGACGCCAAAGATAAGCCTCATCAATCCCCGTCTAGGGAAGAAAGCAGTCCGGACAAAGATGCACCCATCATCCCGGAAACAAACTTGGAGCAAGAAAACCTCCGCAGAAGGCTTACTGCCATAGCGAGAAGCCTGAAGAAACAGAAGCAAAGGCTCAAGGTCTCACAAGATACGCTCAACAGCATGTGGAACAAAGTAACAAAGTATGGTGGAAGTTACCATCCAAAATGCTACCCAAAGCGCAAGCTATTACCGGAATTCGACGATGAGGCCTTAGAGCCCATACAGCCGAAAAGCGATAAGGCCAACCGGCCGGATCCACCACCCTGTGAACGCGATAGAGCGGCTAACAAAGTCACGCATAAGTCAACACACGATCTACGTGAGAACTTGTGTCAAAAATCCGGCGCGACCAGATCTATCTACGAATCTAGGAAGCGCGCTACGGTACACAACCAACACCGAATACTACAACCGTCCGAACACCATGGCGCATCCCAATAGAGGGGTGCCGCACACCCCTTATGTTTCACGGATGAGGTGCTGGAGCATGAATTCCCAGAGGGATTCAAGCCGGTGAACGTAGAGGCGTACGACGGAACCACAGACCCTAGAGTATGGATAGAGGACTTCATCCTCCACATCCATATGGATCGTGGAGACGATCTCCATGCCATTAAATACTTGCCCCTCAAGCTTAAAGGGCCATCTAGGCACTGGCTGAAAAGCCTCCCCGAAAACTCAATTGGAAGTTGGGAGGAGCTCGAGGACGCTTTCCGGGCCAATTTTCAAGGGACTTATGTCCGACCTCCGGATGCAGACGATTTAAGTCATATAATCCAATAGTCTGGAGAGTCCGCCCGAAAGCTTTGGAACAGGTTCCTCACTAAGAAGAACCAAATTGTCGACTGTCCGGACGCCAAAGCCTTAGCAGCTTTCAAACACAACGTCCAAAACGAATGGCTCGCCAGACACCTCGGTCAAGAAAAACCGAGAACAATGGCAGCCTTAACAAGCCTCATGACCCGCTTTTGTGCAGGTGAGGACAGCTGGTTGGCCCGTAGCAGCACCAGCGACCCAAGCACATCCAAAGTCAGGGATGGCAATGGTAAACTACGATGCAACAAAAACAAGTGTTGAAATAAAGAAGGTAGCCCAGATAACACGGCGGTAAACGCCGGATTCAGGGGCTCTTGACCAGGTCAGCGGAAAAAGCCTTTCAAAGGCAGCAGAGAAGGACAGCCTGGCCTAAACAAAATTCTTGACAAACTCTGTCAGATTCACGGCACCCAAGACAAACCTGCAAATCATACCCATAGAGAATGTTGGGTCTTCAAGCAGGCCGGTAAGCTAAACACCGAACACAAAGGGGAAGAAACACCAAGCGAAGACGAGGATGAACCTCGCCAGCAAAGCGCCGGAGGACAGAAAAATTTCCCACCAGAGGTTAAAACAGTAAGCATGATCCAGGTGACAAAGGGGACAAGCAATCACGCACCCTGACGCACACGCGCCATAAAGCCCGTCACCCCTAGGCTCAACCCCTGGTTGGCCTGCCCGATCACTTTTGATCATAGGGATCATAGTACAAATATCCGGTGCAAAGGACTGACGGCCTTGATGTTAGACCCAATAATAAACGGGTACCATTTCACAAGGGTCCTAATGGACGGCTGCAGTGATCTAAATCTGATATATCAGGATACAGTCCGCAAAATGGGGATAGACCAGACACAAATAAGCCGCAGTAATACTACCTTCAAGGGAGTAATACCAGGCCAAGAGGCCCACTGCACGGGCTCTCTACTACTAGAGGTGGTATTCGGTTCTCCCGATAACTTCCGAAGTGAAACGTTAACTTTTCACATCGCTCCATTCCGAAGTGATTTTCAAGCACTACTCGGAAGGGCGGCTTTCGCTCGTTTTAACACAATACCGCATTATGCTTTTCTCAAGCTCACGATGCCCGGTCCACGAGGCGTCATTACAGTCAGCGGAAATACCAACCGTTCTTCACGTACGAAAGAGGACGCGGCGACTTTAACAGCCGCACACTAGACGGCCTCACCAAACCAGAAAAAATGGCAGGTCGTCAAGACCACGGACACGGTTAGACGAGTCCGGCGTTCCATCATACATGCATGAGATTGGTTTTCGAACACTCATAACACGATACCAGGGGCTTCCCACGTGTAATCAGGGCCAGCCCAGCTCAACTAGGCTTCTCTGGAATTCTGATAACTCATTCTCCTTTTTGGCATGGAAACTTTCACCTAAGTTCTTTCTTTTTGCAGGTTACAATCGTGCTACACCCGTCCAGGACACGGCACAACAGAGACACAGGCGCAGACGTGCAGCAGGGACCCGCCCAAAGGTTTCTTTTTAGAATAAGGCCATGCGTAAACCTTTTTTACTGTCTCTTGTTGCTCACATCCTCTGGATACTCCACACAACCGAGAAGGATGCCGGCGTTATTAGCATGTGGCCACGCCAGGATTTTGGGCGTACCCGGACACATGGGGTTTCTTATAAAGGGCACTGTTTAGCCCGGTATATGTTATAAAGACCAAACACCTTAGGGAGTGTTCGCCGTCGCGAGTTTGGCCCTATATGCATCAGCTCCGATGTCTTTGGTCAAATGTTGGGTTTGCCCGGCTCTCACGTTTTGGTACCTTACGTTCCATTATATCGGCTAAGGTAGCAATGGGAGAACTACTGAGATTGTGCCCTGGTTCATCTGGATGAGCACCTCAGTAGAGAAAGCTGAAAAGTGACTGTCATGATATAGTGAGAGACTGGTCAACCACTCGATGTCTAATCGGAATCTTCGGGATTCCTCCGCATTAACGAACGGCCGTTTCCCGGTCACGTACGTACGTGCACCATATTCGGACGAGCGCAGAAGTACCAAGGGCTATATAGTAGCCCCACTGTCAAGCTCCTATGGCTAAGTGAAAGTGTTAAAGCAATATAGTTCGATTGCCACGTTCGCTACGCTATCACCTCCTTAACGGACCAAGGCGTTGGATCATGTGTGGATATGCATCTTTTGCGAACACCCCCGCATTATATGCGTGGGGCGGAAGCCGACGACTGCAAACTTTCAGGTTATATACATATATACATAAACGGCCGCACATGAGGCATCATAGTACTTTCAGTCAAAAGTATAAATACATGCTTGATTAATTCAGAGAAACATTGTTTGTACAATGGGACTACATGTCACTGGAAAATAATATTGTTCGAGCACTGAGCCTCTATCAAACAAGCACCTTCAAGGACTTCTTCAAAGTAGTGCTCGGCAGCAACTCGGCCTATAGCCGAACCATGTGCCGCAACAGTGGTGGCCTCCATCTCCACCCAGTATGTTTTGACACCGGCAAGGGCCATCCGTGCACCTTCTATGCACGATGATCTCTTTACAACATCGATGTGTGGCATAGCTTCAAGGAATTGTTGCACTAAGCTAAATTAGCTACCCATCCTTGGCCCTCCCGGCCACATGTGATCCACAACGGACCTCATGGCAAGGCCGGACAACCTATGGAGCTCGGCCCAACCGGTCAATCGCTCATTTAGCAGCAGCGGACGGACTGAAGCGTGAAACTGTGACCAGAACAGCTTTTCCACTTCGGGACCTTTCTGATCCTTGAAGTACTCAGCTGCGTCAGTAGCACTTGCAGCCAAATCCATGTACGCATCCGCAGAACTCCATAGCCGGTCCATAGGAGCATATTTCGGATCTCCGAACTTAGTCCACAACAAGAAGGGCTTCCCAGACACGATATCTGCTGCCTGATTCAGCTCCTCCTTCGTCGCTCTAATTTTGGAGCGGCCTTCGTTGGCGGCCACCCGGGCCTTCTCTAGGTCTGTCGCCTTCGCCCGGTCTTCTTCTTCAAGAAGTCGGTAACGGTCAGCAGCATCTTTTAACTCTACAGCCATCTTGGCTACTTTTTCCTTGCTCTCGCAATGCGCGGCCTGTTCGGCCCTTAACTTTTCGGCCGCCTTTAAAGCGGCCGCATTGCTACTCCTTGCTTGCTCCTTGGCTCGGGCAAGCTCCGCCCGAAGGGTCTCCATGGTGGCAGCTCCATCTGCATTCACAACATATTAACGATACTGGCATCATGCTGCTCTTATTACGTGACGATCACCAGAAAAATCACTCACCCTGTGCCTCGTCAAGCCGCTTGTTGACAAGCACGATGTCGGCATCTGCCGCATCCAATTGCCACTTTAGTTCGGCAAAACCATCAGTCCGGCTAACCACCGGAGCTTCAACCACATGCACATAAAGGCGATCTAGTTATTACCTGGGACTATGATCCTCTGTTTGCCGCCGTTCCTGATGACAACCAGAGTCTCAGGGGCTACTATCTGCATGGGCATACCTAACGTATGCGGTACTGTTAAAGGCATACGTTGTTTCACGTACCTCGAAGCCTTTCAGCAGATTCATAAAAGCTTCGTGCAAACCGCTTTCAGCGGATGAAATCCTTTCAATCACCGTACCCATTAGCGTACGATGCGCTTCCAAGACGACAGCTTGCCCCAGAAGATCCTTCAGCGCGTCCGACCACACACTGTACGGACCCTTCCTGTCGCTCCCCTCAGGAGTCGGGAGGATGCCGGGCAGCCAAAGGGTTATTCTCTGGCCCTAGTGGATCCAGAGATACCCTTCGCGACGACACTTCAAGATCGCCCGCTTCTTGAGTTGGGAAGTCCGGGGGAGGCGTTTCGCCCTCCATCATCTCCGGAAGAAGATCCCCCGAAGATGAACTCTATCGAGAAGGGCTATGATCCGGACTACAATTTATAAGCATCGATTATTGTCTTCGAAAGTAAGATAGGATATCTTCACTACTAAGTACTTTTTGATTACTTACAGCCCGGTAGAGGGCTGATCTCCGTGCGGACATTCTGCGGCCAGAATACCCTCCGAGGCAGGACCCTCTGGCGGAGACTTCTTCTCTCGTTTGGAAACCTTAGCTTCCGAATCTTCAGAGGTAGTCCTCTTCCTTCCCCGGGAAGAGAGAATGTTAGATTCTTCCCCTTGGTTATCCTCCCTCGCGGAGGCGCTCATTCCCTCGATTGGAATAGATAGCGATGGAGGCCCGCTTTCACCCTCCTTATTCCCCCCTTCATCTTCCTTTGAGGGCACTAGACAAGGTGCTGGCTCGAGCATATTTTACAGCACCGGATTGTCCAACCCCTCAGGAAGGGGAGTCGAACACCGGATCAGCTTCGCCTTGGTTATCCAGTCCTGGTCAAAGAGCGATTCTTCAGAATGATGTCATGATAAATAAGAGGACAGTGTGTTCGGTCATGGGTTTACTCACTTGGGCAGCGGGGCGGTTGCAGCTTAGGCCCACGTCCTCGGTGGTGTCCGGACACTCTATTTGGGGTCCGAAGAACGATTTGTACATCTCCTCGTGCGTCATGCCGAGGAAATGATGAATAGCGCGCGGTCCTTCTGGGTTGAATTCCCACATACGGAGGGGTCGGCGTTTGCAAGGCTGGACTCGACGAACCAGCATAACTTGCATTACCATAACCAGACTGAAATCTCCCTCGAAGAGATCTCGGATACAACTCTATAGTATTGGCACGTCCTTGGCTGGACCCTAGCTCAGCCCTGCTGATCATGACATCAGTTGTGGTGGGGGGCCCGAGCAAAAGGCGGGGGTAGCTACCCATTTGGCACTTCGGGGAGCTGTGATGTAAAACCACTCCCGCTGCCATAATCCGGACACCTCTAGAAGGAACCCTTTGGCCATGGAGCATCAGCAATTTTGCTTATTAAAGCACCTCCGCATGCTGCGTACTGCCCCTTGACCATCTTCGGGATTACATCGAAGGTCTTGAGCCACAGGCCGAAGTGAGGGGTAATGCAGAGGAAGGCCTCACATACAACGATAAATGACGAGATGTGAAGAAGGGAATCCGGGGCCAGATCGTGAAAATACAGTCTGTAATAGACCATAAGACCCCTAACAAAGGGATCCAGAGCGAGGCCTAGTCCTCGGAGGAAGTGGGAGACGAACACGATGCTCTCGTTGGGTTCGGGAGTAGGGACGACCTGCCCTCGGGCGGGAAGCCTATGTGAAATTTCGGCGGTCAGATATCTGGCCTCCCTCAACTTCTTGATGTCCTGCTCTGTGATGGAGGAAGGCATCCATCGGCCTTGAAGGATGGATCCGGACATGATTGAAGGTCCGAAGCGCCTGACCTGAGCTTTTGGTGTTAGAACTCAAGGCGGGGGAAGGATGTGATTGTGCGCGGGAGGGGAAAAAGAAAAAGCCCTGTCCCTTTATAAAGAGGGTGAATATCAGGCGTCCCCCTCGTGGCCGTTTGAGACTTACCTAAGATCTAGGAGTCATACCAACAGGCACGGTTGGGTTACCCACATTTGTATTGATGAGAATCCCGTGATAAGGGGAACACGATATCTTCTTTGACAAGACGTGTCAAGAAACCGCCTCGCGTTATGTGCGGGGCTGGTTAAAGAAAAACGGTTCAAATAATGACCGGGCCGTGGCGTGATGTCATGCTATCGAAACATGTCAGCAAATTGGATTTATGGAAGTATTATTCTCTCTACGGTGGTATGTGGAACTTATTTTACAGGGTCGGACACTGTCCTTGCATTCAAACTCTTCCATGGTGTATTCAGAGGAGGAACCCGCCTTGCAATGTCGAAGATAACACTGCGTGCCGGACTCATCGTCATTTAAGCCTGGTTCAGGGGCTACCGAGGGAGTCCTGGATTAGGGGGCCTCCGGACAGCCAGACTATATCCTTTGGCCGGACTGTTGGACTATGAAGATACGAGATTGAAGACTTCGTCCCGTGTCCGGATGTGACTCTACTTGGTGTGGAAGGCAAGCTAGGCAATACGGATATGTATATCTCCTCCTTTGTAACCGACCTTGTGTAACCCTAGCCTCCTCTGGTGTCTATATAAACCAGAGGGTTTTAGTCCGTAGGACAACATACAATCATACCATAGGCTAGCTTCTAGGGTTTAGCCTCTCTGATCTCGTGGTAGATCTACTCTTGTAATACTCGTATCATCAAGAACAATCAAGCAGGACGTAGGGTTTTACCTCTATCAAGAGGGCCCGAACCTAGGTAAAACATCGTGTCCCCTGCCTCCTGTTACCATCCGCCTTAGATGCATAGTTCGGGACCCCCTACCCGAGATCCGCCGGTTTTGACACCCACAGCCGCAGCCCAAAGCGGTCACACAAGTGAGAAGTTTTCTTCGCCTCGCTGGATTCTATAGGCATTTTGTGAGAGATTTCAGCACCATTGATGCACCTCTCAACGAGCTTCCAAAGAAGGATGTGCCTTTTGTTTGGGGTACCGCAAAGGAAGAAGCCTTCACGGTATTGAAAGATAAGTTGACATATGCTCCTTTACTCCAACTTCGTGATTTTAGTAAGACTTTTGAGCTTGAATGTGATGCTAGTGGAATTGGATTAGGAGGTGTGTTATTATAAGATAGCAAACATGTTGCAAACTTTTCTAAAAAATTGAGTGGGCCCAGTCTGAACTATTCTACTTATGATAAAGAATTATATGCTCTTGTTCAGACCTTAGAAACATGGCAACATTATTTATGGCCCAAAGAATTTGTTATACATTCTGATCATGAATCTTTGAAACACATTAAAAGTCAAGCAAAACTGAACCGTACACATGCTAAATGGATTGAATTCATCTAGACTTTCCCTTATGCCATTAAACACAATAAGGGTAAAAAATGTTATTGCTGATGCTTTGTCTCGTCGTTATACTATGCTTTCACAACTTGACTTTAAAATATTTGGTTTGGAGACCATCAAAGATCAATATGTGCATGATGCTGAATTTAAAGATGTATTGCAGAATTGTAAGGAAGGGAGAACTTGGAACAAGTTCGTTCTTAACGATGGATTTGTGTTTCGTGCTAACAAGCTATGCATTCCAGCTAGCGCCGTTCGACTTTTGTTGTTGCAGGAGGCGCATGGAGGAGGATTAATGGGACATTTTGGCGTCAAGAAGACGGAGGATATACTTGCTACCCATTTCTTTTGGCCAAAGATGAGACGGGATGTTGAGCGTTTTGTTGCTCGCTGCACTGCATGTCAAAAAGCTAAGTCACGACTCAATCCTCATGATTTATATATGCCTTTGCCTGTACCTAGTGTTCCTTGGGGGGGATATATCTATGGACTTTGTTTTAAGTTTACCTCAAACAAAGAAGGGGAGGGATAGCATATTTGTTGTTGTGGATAGGTTCTCGAAAATGGCACACTTTATACCATGTCATAAAAGCGATGATGTTGTTAATGTTGCTGATTTGTTCTTTCGTGAAATTATTCGATTGCATGGTGTGCCAAAAACTATCGTTTCAGATCATGATACTAAATTTCTTAGCCACTTTTGGAGATGTTTATGGGCTAAGTTGGGGACTAAACTGCTTTTTAGTACTACTTGTCACCCCCAAACTGATGGACAAACTGAAGTAGTCAATAGAACATTGTCTACTATGCTTAGGGCTGTTTTGAAGAATAATAAGAAAATATGGGAAGAATGCTTGCCTCATGTTGAATTTTCTTATAATCGTTCATTGCATTCTACTACTAAGATGTGCCCTTTTAAAATTGTGTATGGTTTCCTACCTCGTGCACTTATTGATTTGTTACCTCTTCCATCTTCAGAGAAGGTTAATTTTGATGCTAAAGAACATGCTGAATTGATTTTAAAAATGCATGAGTTAACTAAGGAAAACATTGAGCGTATGAATACTAAATATAAACTTGCTGGAGATAAGGGTAGAAAACATGTTGTGTTTGCACCTAGAGATCTTGTTTGGTTACATTTGCGTAAGGATAGATTTCCTAATTTGCGCAAATCAAAGCTAATGCCACGTGCTGGTGGTCCTTTTAAGGTGTTAGAGAAAATAAATGATAATGCATATAAACTTGAGCTGCCTGCAGATTTTGGGGTTAGTCCCACTTTAAACATTGCAGATTTGAAGCCTTATTTGGGTGAGGAAGATGAGCTTCCGTCGAGGATGACTTCATTTCAAGAAGGGGACGATGATGAGGACATCAATACCATTGTTACACCCATAGCCCATGCTGCCATACATACTTGACCAATTACTAGAGCTCGCGCACGCCAATTAAATTATCAGGTACTTCCGTTTCTTGGTAATGATTCTAATGTTCATGAGATTACGATGCTGCCTAAATTGGATACATTTGTTTTGCTTACAAATAAAGGGCCTGGCATGGATAAGAGGGATGAACACTGGAGCAAGACCAAGCATGGAGGTGATGGCATGCGCAAGGGGATCAAGAACTGAGTTACAAGTGATGATTTCAGGACTTTGAAGCCACCATAAGGAGTGCATGAAGCCTTGGAAGAAATATACAAGATGCCACTTCATAAATTTTGTCCAGAGGATATTCTAGGTGCTGCATCACCTTATTATTGGGCCAGGCCCATGTATTTTTGAAATACTTAAGTATAGGCTGTTTTTTAGAGTCTGTATGTGTGGGGAAACAAGAGTTAGGGTTGGTTTTGGACCCCTCCTCCAAGGGCCACGAAATTCCCCCTCTTCCTCCATATATATAGCCCTTAGGGTGTCGTTTAGACTTTGGGGTTTTGTTTAGATTAAAGTTCGCCATAGCTACAACTTCGCGTACTTGGTTTGTGTTCAACGACCAGACAAAGGCGTCATAGAACCCCACCTTTGATCAATAAAGCTTTCCTCTTATATTCGCAATATCCAGATTGCAATCTTAGTTTCTTGCTTGTTCTTCGTTTGCCTGCAGGAAACAGACCTTCGTGGTCAGGTTGATCATGCTCAGGCATGGTCAATAACCTCTCGGAGTTGGTTTAGCAATTGCTAAGGCGCGACGTCCTTGCACGTTCGTAGTCGGATCGCCAAAGTCGACTTCCTCCAAAACGATAGCCACCATCTCATCGAAATACGGGACACATTTGCCTCTATCATGATGTGTTAACGCAAGAGAAGCACCCCATAGCTTACTTTACTGAGAAACTTTCCGGAGCGCAACTCAATTACCCCATCTGACAAAGAGTTATATGCTTTAGTTTCAGCTTTGCATGAATGGGAAAATTATCTTCGCCCTCATGAATTTGTCATCCATACCGACTTTGAAATGCTTAAATACCTTAAGGGTCAAACTAAGTTGAACAAACGTCATGCTAAATGGAGTGAGTTCATTGTGTCCTTTCCTTATATCATCAAGTACATTAAGGTAAGGAAAATGTTGTGGCGGACACTCATTCCTGCATATTCATGCTTGTCACCAAACTTTAATTGAATGTCATAGGCTTTGAGCACATAAAAGACTTGTATGCGCATGATCCTACTTTTGCTATTCCTTATGGCAAATGTTTGACGCATACATCTTGGGAACGCTATTTCATCAAAGATGATTACCTTATGAGAGCTAACAAACTTTGCATCCCCGAGTCTTCTCTTCGTTTGTTACTTTTGTGAGAATCTCATGGAGGAGGACTAATTGGACACTTTGGACGCGACAAGACATTTTCTACGCTCTCCAAGAACTATTTTTGGCCCAAGATGTTCCGCGACGTCTCACGCTTCACCAACCGATGTTCTACCTGTCGCAAAGCTGAGTCTAAAGCTCAATCTCATGACATTTATATGCCCCTTCTAATTCCATATCACCCATGGGAAGATATTAGTATGGACTTTGTGCTTGGTTTGCCTAGAACTAGAAATGGCAAAGATTGTGTGTTTGTCATTGTGGATCGATTCTCTAAAATGGCTCATTTTATTCCTTGCAACAAGATAGACGATGCTTCACATGCTGCAAATCTTTTTTGTAGGGAAATCTTGCACCTACATGGAGTGCCAAAGATGATTGTCTTGGACCGCGACGTCAAGTTCTTGAGTTACTTTTGGAAGACCTTATGCGCCAAGCTCGAAATCAAACTCTTGTTCTCTTCGGCATAACATCCTCAAACCGACGGCCAAACAGAGGTCACGAACCGGACACTCTCCACTCTCCTGCGCGTGTTGATAAAGAAGAACATCCAGGAGTGGGAAGAGTGCCTACCCATCGCCGAGTACGCCTACAACCGCGCAAGAAATTCAACTATCGGCAAGTCCCCCTTCGAGGTTGTCTACAGTTTCAACCCGTTGTCCCCATTGGACATTCTTCCCCTACCACTACAAGAGGCCGATCTTTCATGATTGGATTGGATTCCCTCGAAGAACACGGGGAAGAACGGGGGAAATCACAAGGGGAAACACTCAAGAACAAGTCCAATCACACATCCACTAGACAATCAAACACACAAGATCCACAAGGTACATGAACAACAAAGGGAAAGATACAAGGTAGAGCTCACCCCAAAACCAAAGGAGATAGGGGCTTGATGATCTAGATAGATCCTTCCCTGAAGGTCTCTTGATATCCCTCGGGATCTTCTGCGAGGAGGTCTTGGCCTCCAATGGAGTAGTCTCTCTCTCCAGAGGAGAAGGTAGGAGCAAAGCTCACATACAAATGAGCTATCACTTTGCTAACCCTAGCTAGGAGGAGGTAGGGGGTATTTATAGTCTAAGTAGGTGAAAGGGTAAGTGGGAGGTGATACAAGGCCAAAGGCCTGCGGCTACGCATAGGCAGTTACCGGACGCCCGGTCGTTGTCGGACGTCCGACGGCTCGTGGTGGACCGGGCGTCCGGCGGGCGTCGGAAGTCTGTCGTTTTGCTTCGGGTTAGGTGGCACCGGATTTCCAGTAGGTGTCGGACATCCGGTGGCTGGAGGTCGTCGGTCGTCCGACCGCTGTAGCACAAGTCGGCTGGGGTACTTCTGGCTGGCTCGTGCGTGGGCGCGTTGGACGTCCGGTGGACGCCGATCTTCCGGGCGCTGTAGAGGGTCGGACGTCCGGTGGCTTCCGGTCGTCCGGTCATTGTAGACTCTGCAGCTCCTTGTTCTTCCGTCTTCGCTTCCATGCTTCCCTCGCAGATGGTGTAGGTGTTCCTTGGCGCTTGCATTCCTCGTCATCGTCTGTGAAGCTCTGGCAATACCTATGAATGAACACGAGTGGAGTGTCAAGTAGTATGCCATCCTCGAAGGGGTCAAGTGAGCACGCGTAAAGGATATGATTCACCTTTATGAATGTGAAGTAGAGGTCGCACGTGTCACTTGCCAAACAGATTCTTGACATGGTGATGTCCGTAGGATGCTCTGCATCATCTATCTTCCCCCTTGGGAAAGATCCGACCTCGGATCGAAAACCAAATCACCATGGGAAAGAGATGGCTTCGCCATGTAGAAGTGGACGTTCACCAAGTACTCATCATCTTCAAGCTCGCAATGGGCACTCTCCAATGTCGCACCATCTAGTGATTCCTTCAAAAGGAGCAAAGACAACAAACACTTGGAAAAACAAATGTGGTTAGCGTTAGTAGAAAACCAAGCATTCAAGTGGTGATTCACCCAAAAAGTATCATCATCGTGCAAAGCATATGTTTTGACAAAGGATTGCGACATGGCATGTAAGCACATAAATTGAGCATAAGCAAAGAAATCATGGGGAAAATCATGTAAGTGTGAGGTAGTGATGCAAATATGTGAGATACGAGAAGAAGCATCTACTTCAAGTTCATAGCAAGCATTCATAAATTGTTGAATGAAAGGTCTATGGTAGGCATACGAATCATTCACAACACCAAATAAAATGAAATGTCGAAACACATGGGTCAAGTGCAAGACAATCCAAGCATAACGTGCATAGGGAGAAGTGAAAATCATGTGGCACTCAACACAATAGAAAGAGCAAGTGTTCATCACGTGTGAGGAAATCACGTCAATCATGTAACAATCAATGTGACATGGAATATGTGAACGAATGACATTGTTGCAACCAAACATAAGATAGGAGCAAGTAATCCAAGAATTGGATGCAACACACAAGGTATATATCTCATGAGGCACAGAAATGTGTAAATTACAAGTCGAAGCAAGATCTCTAACATGTGCGCAATCAAATGGCCCAAGATGACTAATAAGTCTCATGGTGCAAGCAACACAAGTTGATGTAGGGTGGAACCCTATACGGCCGATCTTTCACGAAAGGAGCGAATCCCGCGAAGAACATGAAGAATACGAGGGGAAACACGAGAGAATCACTCAAACCAACAAGAACAATCACACATGTGCTAGATCCTCGAGACACAAAGAGATACACGATCCAAATCCAACAAGGGACGATACAAAGGGTAGCCGGTTCTTCTCCGTGAGGAGGTCTTGAATCCACAAGGGGATCTTCCCGTAAAGGGGTCTTGAATCCAAGGTGGATCTTCTTCGAAGAGGGTCCGCGGTCTCTCTCAAGGAGTAGATCCGATATGGATGAGCGAAGCTCTATCTCACAAATAAGCTAACACAACGCTAACCCTAACTAGGTGAGGGTGGAGGAGTATATATAGTCTAGGGACACTAAGGGGTAAGTGGGGGATACATGGGCCTCGGGCCCGATCTCTGTGCATAGACAGGCACCGGTTGTCCGACAGGTACCGGACGTCCGGTGACTCGCGAGGGTCCGGTCGTCCAGTACCTGTCGGACGTCCGGCGTTTTGGCTCGGTTGAGGTGGCGGCGGATTTCCGGAGATGGTCGGACGTCTGGTCGCTGGAGTGTGTCGGACGTCCGGTACTTCTCGGACGTCCGGCCGCTGTAGCTTCCGTTGGCTGACTCTTCTTCCTTGATGAGTGCCTAGACGTCGGACGTCCGGCGTTGACCGGTCGTCCGGTGGCTGAAGACTTTGGGCAAATTATTCTCTTGGTCCTTGTACTTGGCATCCTCGCTAGCTCGTCCGTTGGATGTGGTGGCTTCGTGGCTTTCCTCTAAGTACCTGATCGTTCATAGCACACACGATGGAGGTAGTAGCCATGTCTCACATGTAGAAAGTGAAAGTTCAGAGAGGAGCGAGTTCACCTTGTGTCCAATGGCGTATGTTCGAGGTCTTGTCATATGTCCTCTTGGGGCTTGGAGAGTAGTCGGAGTGTACATGGGGATGAACGTGGGATGCTCCACATCGTCTCCCCCCCCCTTGGAAAGATCCGACCTCGGATCGTGATCCTCATCACCATGGAAATGGTTGTCATGGACGGACTTGTAGTTGGACGGAGTTGAAAGCATTGCGCAATCCAAGTACTCCAAGGTGTCGTCGGAGGAGTATACAGGCAAAAAGAGGAAACACAAACAACACTCGGAAATACAATGGTTAGCGCACACAAAGTGTCCATCATGTAAGAATGAGTCTGTGATGCAAGATTGTTTGTGACAAAGCACATGAACCTTAGCAAGATGATCTAGAATGATATGCAAAGTATTCATGGGAGCAAATGCATTCATTGTGCACACAAATGTACTGTGATTATGATCAATGCAACCACGGTGCAAAATGATGTCATAGTGAGACGGATTATCAATGGCATGAATATGGCAATGGATGCTCAATATGGACATGTTATCATGCAACTGATTATAGGCAATATGATCATGATGTATGAAGATGCCATCAAGAAAGATCACAACAAAGTTGCTAAGAAAATGCACAAGCTCATATATCATGGATTACATGGGGATACAAGATGCCACAAGGCAATCATAATGTGAGTCAATCCATGCATAAGATGCAAATTTTTCATGTGTATGATATGTCCATCGAGCATGACATGTGTGAGCACAATCAAAAAATATGGAGGTGTTGGTGTACCAATGCTCGATGTCTTGGCATGAGTGGATGTTCGAAGGTGCATCCAATAAGTCCGAGCGCTCCTCAATGTGAAGGTCCATAGAGCCAATCTCCCATGTCGCTCCTCCGTTCGCGAGATGTATCATGTAGACAACAAGAAGGAGACAACAATTAAAGAGTGACCCATCCAATATGTGCAATTGAGGATGGGTCAAAGGGAAGGAGCTCACCTTTAGGAGATTCTCGCAAATGTTGGTGTTGCACATCGTGTATGCCTTCACATGACCAAATTGTCTCATGACGGTATCGCCTTGTGGATCCTTCAAAATGAAAGAACATGACAAACACTCGAAAAAACAAGTGAGGTTAGCGGAGATGCAAAACCAATCATTCGTGTGGTAAAATACCCAACAAGTGTATGCATCATGCTCATCATAAGAAAATACAAAGGAGCATTTCATAGTATGGAGGCATATGATGCGAGAACAACCAAATACAATAGGCTCAATCAAGCAAGCATGCATCACAAGGAAAGTGTCCAAGTCTCCAAGATCAATAAGCATAAATGCAACAATTGGAGGCAAGCGACAATGAACAAGATGTATCATGTGAGAGGCATGAACATATACATCATCAACCCAAGAAAGCGAGTAAGAATGGAACATGGGTGATGCGACAAAGCAAGCAATCATAGAAATCAAGTAGGGCAAGCTAGTAGTGCGAAGATGCAACATACTAGAATGAATCATGTCAAGCATGTCATGTGTGCAAATGGTGGGCATGAATAATGCACAAGACATATGACAGGCATGAAAACAAGATATGAGCAAAATATCATCAATGTATTGGCGAGAGGCCATATGTAAATAGCAATGGGACATCATGACTCCCAACACAACAAGCATCAATAGCATGAGGCACATGATAAACATGGCAATAGCAACAAGGATCTCCACCAAGCATGCAAATACACATAGAGGTAACATAATGGTGAATCATGGGTAGCTGCAAGCAAGGGTCACAATTGCATGGCAAAATCATGTAAAGAGGCATAACATGCAAAGTGAACACACTATAATGGGCATAAGGTGACAAATGGTAAATAACCCAAAGCCGTGTGAGAGCCAAGTAAAAGAGATGCGCGTAGTTCTTGCGCGAATGGAACAGTGGTAATGGTAGTCCACGGGATCCCAAGTTGTCATTGCTCTCAAGCGCTCATTTCGTCAACTCTTGGGATTGAGAGGTTGACGAGTATACGTGAGTACCTACACAAAACAAAGACAAAGGAAAGATTGTGTGTGCGTGGTATATGTACACATCATCCGTCATGATGCGCACGTGCTTGTGTTGGTTAGCACAAAATATCCAACGCTCAAATAAATGAGATGCGTGATATAGAAACATGTCATCCATCATGAGAGGTTTGTTATTATGTATATCATAATGGAGACTCAAATTGTGTAATGCATCATGGGAAATATCTAGAGCATTGTTATTCATGGAATGCATATGGTGCAAGCAATTATGAGAATCATGCAATGTATGGAATGCATCAAAATCTCCTAATATGTATGAGGAAACTATGGGGGCTCTCCTCATGATCATTAGTGGAAACATCACAAGGAGAATATTGACAACATCCAAAACAATGCATATTTGGAACAATGTGATCATGGCATGGTATAGGAGATGAATTGCGCAAATCATGTAAAGGAAGCATAGCAATATCATCGCATGAAAAACAAAAGCCAATGACCATCATCTTGTCATCTATGACATAAGTGCAAATGGGTTTTATTTTAATGGGACATGCATAGTTACTGTGTTGAGATTGAAATGATGCAATATGGGAGATCTCACTCATAGCATATGACAAGTTTAATGGATTGTCAAACATGATGTGACCAATAGAATTTTCACCGGATATCCTATGGAGCATAGCATCACAACTAGGAAAATCAACATGCTCATCATCATATTCATCATAAATGGGTAAGTCATGACATGAGGAAGTCGCACTAGCATTGTCGGTGTACAAAAAGAGGGGTACACTTTTTGTACCCCTATAACTGTGCACGGACAGTCTGAGCCATGGGCACCACCACACTGAGCAAGGCAAGGGAGGTGAGCCAAGGTAAGGCCGAAGCCCGAGAGAAGCAGAACGATGCCAAGACCAAGCACACAAAGAGCAAAGGAGACGAAGCGGACTCCCCCCGGCAAGATCCTTACCAGGAGGCGGTTTTAGCAAACCCGGCAAGACCCTTGCCGTGGTAGCTCGCCCCACACCTACGGAGTAAGTCACCCTTGAGTCCACTGCCCCCATGGGGCAAGGATTTGGGAGACATCCCCGTGGTGGCATGCAGATCTTTGTCAAGACATTCAAGATCAGATACACCCTTTAGAAGATGATGATCTTTGGCGGGATCCCAGCCAAGGAGGACCACAAGGCCCCCGGCAAGAGCCTTGCCGGGGATGACAGCAGGCGCCATGGCAAGACCCTTGCCAGGGCCCCGGCAAGGCCCTCGCCAAGAACACCCGTAGGGCCACCATCAGGCCCACGCCAGTCAAACCTCCACCGCCGTTCGCATGTAGCTGCCGACCCAACCAGCTGGGCAGGCACCTGCGTGGCGGCATGCGGATCTTCATGGAGACCCACCACTGCGCCACCTCAGCTGCCTGCCTGCCTACATGGCACCGCAGGCACCGCTGGCCAGGGCGCGTGTCGACACGAGAGGGAGCGGCGACGAACGAGACAGGGCTCTCCCCCGTCCCCGATAAAGCAAGGACACCTGGGCAAGACACATTAAATGTGCCTTGTCATGTAATGCGAGGGATAACCTCACATCACTGTTCCCTTTTCACCTCCTGTGTGCCACTGTGGCAACCCCTTTTCCTATAAGAGGAGGCCCGAGGTGACCAGGAGGAGGATTTGGCTTTTTGGAGCTCCTCATGCCCCATAGCTAGCTCAAGAACACAGCTATACAATCCACCAAAGCAGGAGTAGGGTTTTACGCATCCTCACGGCCCGAACCTAGATAAACGAACCGTGTGCTATCTGTTTGATCCGCTCTTCTCACGACCCCGCGCCCCGCAACCGTAGTAGGGATTCTTGTGATCCCATAGGTGTCATTCCCACCGACATCTTTGGCGCGCTAGGTAGGGGGCGCAGTTGTGAGAACCGGCTCTAGCAATTAGCCCGGCACTCCTTCATCTTCATGACCCTTGAAGAAGAAAGGAGGCTAGAAGATCGACACTCGAGCGATCGCAAATAGAAGCTAAGTTGCACTGAACCCTTATTTGTGCTACCTTTCTTATTTGAGGTTATTCCCCCCCCCGGAGATATTTGCTTTGTATGAGAAACCTGCACGGCAGGGGCTCTACCACGATCGGCAACGCCCTTGCCCTGTTTCGAGTTTGCTCAACAGCTCAAGCGGCTGCGTCGAGAATGGAAGAGTAGCCTTCCGTGATCAGCAACGCCCCCGATTCTGACTCGAGTCAAGCTTGACAGTTCGAGCGGCCGCATTCAGAACGGAAAGGTGGCTCGTCCGGCAGCACGCGTACCCGGCTGGCCATGCAGATCCGTCCCCAAAACGCCGCTAGGGGCTTCCGTGCCGGCAAGCCTTCCCGATCGACGTAGGGCATGCATACAAAGAGGAAGCGAACGGGGAAATAACATGCATGAAAATTAAGAGTACTTCAAAGTTATATTACATCACATCATAGCTGTGGTTCTAACTAAAGATAAAATTTGTCTTGGTCAGGAACCCGCAGTGGCGAAGAAGAACGGGATGCCTAATCCCGGCGCTGGCCTTCCACACTCTTGATTTCGTCGATGCAGTCGGTGATGGGCTTGATGCGCTCCTTGAGCACCGTGAGGTCAGCACCATCCGGCAAGCTCTTCATCGCGGCCGCGAAGTCAAGATCGGGATTCCAGTACGCCGTCTTGGTGAGGACCTTGGTCACGACCCTCCGGCAAAGTCGCCGGGCCTCCTCGGCCAGTGGCCGTCCTGTTGGAGTGAAGATAAGCCAAGGCTCCGAGGACGCCCTCGAAGAACAGGGTCAACTTGGTGTTGACAGTCCCGCTGCGCTCAGGGGCGTACCTCACGTGTGGCATCCCCATGGTGGCCAACTGCGAGGTGACCCTGCTGGCGACCTCCTCCAGACGGCTGATCCATCTGTTCTCACCCGCCACATAATCCTGGTGGGAGGCGGCCTCGTTCGGCCGCAGCGGCTTCTCCTCCTCCAGGCTCCTGGTCAAGGTCTCCTCCCGAGCCCTGCTCTCTGACAGCATCTTCTCGAGATCCTCCAGCTTCAGCTTGAGGTCACTGACGGAGTTTTGCGCTTCGGAGAGCTCCCCAGCCCTGCTGATGACCACTCCTTGCGCCTCCACCAAGGCGTTGTTGAGCGTGCTCTTCTCATTGGACAGCTTGAGGGCCTGCTCCTTCAGCTCATCATGCGCCACCTCCAACTCCCTTACCTTGCCGGCATGGGCCAGAGCCTGGGCATCGAGTGCCTCCTTGTGCCTCTGCTCCAGCTCGCGAGTCCGCCGTGCGACAAGGGCCTCGAGCTCCTCATCCTTGCCACGGAGCGCTGTGGCAAGCTTCGCCTCACGCGCGGTGAGGTCCTCTTCCTGGGAATCCAAGGTGGCTTGATGCTGGTTCCGGGCGGCCTCGGCCGCGGCAGCCAAGTTCGCCGCCTTTTCCTGGGCCTTCTCGATGTCGGCCATCTTCATGGTGAGCTCCACATCGCGCTCGGCCAATTTCTCCTGAAAGGCCCTCTGCTCCTCGCGAGCCTGGTGGAACCAGGTCTGTGTCTCGGCAACGCGCGCCTTGAAGTCCACCTCCGCGTTGTCCATCGTTGCCATCCTGGACTTGACCTTGTCCAGGCGGTCATGGTAGAGCACTTGGAGCTTTCGGAAATTGGCCCCCATGGCACGGGAAAGCTGCTCTTCTGGAGAACCGTCGCCACCAACGCCCAGCTCATCAACCACCTCGAGCCCGGTGGCGGCAAGCACCTCGCCATCGAAAACTTCCCCTTCGGCGGGCGCCCGGCTTGACGCCCCTGGGAGGTGGACGAAGAGATCGTCGCCCACCTTCAGATATCTGCCGGGGCCCGAGGTTGAGGAGGAGGGAGGCTGGTCACCCACCACCTCTTCCTCGGCGGAGGCCTTGCCGGTCGCACCGGCAGGTCCACCGCTGGCGCCCTCGGCAGAAGCCTCGCCGGTCGCCTTGGCGGCCCCCGCCGCGATGTCCTCGGCAGCATCCTTGGCGGCCTCCTCAACAATGTTCCCAGCAACCGTATCCACATCCTCCATACCTGTTGAAGGAGGGCCTGGGCAGCAACGGGAGCAATGAAGCCAAGAAAAGAATAAGGGAAAAATAGAGACGAAGGACAGGCGACTCACCAGTGCCAGGCTATGAAGCAGAAGTCCCCTCTCCGCCAGCATTTGGCGCCGTGGCAGAGCCACCAGCGCCCAAGTTCCCCTCTTCCTCCATGGGTGTGGGCTCCGTGCCTGATGCCCTTGCCGGGGACGCCCCCCGCGGCAGCGTAGTCGATGGGGGTGGTGTGTTAGGAGTAGCCCTCTGTGGCTCCTCCTGCTGCCGCTCCCCTCCTGCAAACCCGGCAAGGTCAGCATCATAGCATCGAGCACCTACCACATGTCGAGTAAGAAGAGGGTGACGAACTTACGCTGGGGGCTGCGCCGGGGGCTGCTGTCCGGGCTGCTCAGCACCACCAGTGGTGTCTTTGAAGCCCCAACCGGGGGCTGGCTGCTCGCCGAGGTCCTCGCCCTCTTCACCCTCTGGGCCAATGTCTCTGTCTCCCTACGGAAGCAAAAATGGATCAAGACAAGCGACCCAATTCGAGGAAATGGAAATGACAGTAAGGAACAGAGAACTTACTCGTCATCCGTCTCCTCCTCTTCCACCAGTTTCCTTTTCCTCTCCGGGCTGAGAGACCCGAGATCAAAAGGGAGCTCCACATCATCATCCAAGTCGACGCTTGCCGGAGGAGGCGAAGGAGGCGGCGGGGTTTGTGTGCGCCCGGATGAGGAAGGGGCTGTTGTCTTCTTCTTCTCAGCGGCCTTCGTCAGCCTCTTGGCTGCCGTGGCCCTCGTGTGGCGCCCAGACCCCTCCAGGGTCAATTGAGGCCGCGCAGCCCTGCCGGGCTGGACCAGCTCACCAGAGCCAGCCCGCCGCGGGACTCGCCCTCTTCCCCTGGTTGGCGTCGAGCCCGCCGCCACGTCCTTCTCCTTCCCCAATGACTCGTCGGCCGCGTCTTCGACGAGCGGAGATCCAGTGTCGGCGCTGCTGACCTCCCCGGAGGCCGCCGCCCACTGGGTGAGCTCCTCTTCCTCCGCCGCCGTTGCGGCCTTGTCCTCCACGCCCCCGGCGCTGCCGGCCTCCATGGAAAGCTGTGCCTCCCTCGCCCTAGTGGCGATGTAGTCCAGCTCTGCCTGGGTGGTGTCCATGATAAGCCACCACTCAGCGTCGGCATTGACGTACACCTCGATCAGGGTGTCGAAGAAATGCTGCACATCCTCGTCCTTCGGCTCCTCCCAGCTCGGCACAGGGCCGTGCGCATTACAGTCCGGCATCATCGCGATGATCTCGAACCGACGCGAATTGTTGCACAACGGGACCACTCTCGCTGGCAGCTTGAAAAATGGCCCCTTGAGGGCCTTGCCAACCTTTGTGGCAGCCCTCGCGGCCTTGCCGGTCCGCTCGACCTCGCCATCGCGACACACATCAAGCTGGAAAAGCCGCTGGCAGAAGTGGGCATGCGCCAGCACTGTGAAGTTGTAAAGAGCCAAGCTGGCCTCCCCTTGCTGTGCAACGGGGCGATCTGGCGGCGAATGAAGTCCGCCCCGATCATCTCAAGGGTGAGTCCGTCCTGGGTGACCCGAAGAATCCTGGTGGTGGCGACGGTGAGCCTCCCATCGGCGGTGTCGACATCGCTCCAATCGCTGCCGCGGACCGGCGGCACTCGGCGGACCTTGCAGAATTCCGGCGGGATTTCATCTTCAATCCAGCACCACCGGCCACGCCATTCCTCCCACCTATCCTTCACGGCACCATTCGGGTACGCCCCCTTAGATCTTGGGATCCAGGTGACGCAACCGGAGATGGCTCCTCCCAGCTGGATTCGAGGGAAGAAGTAATGGCGGAAGAGCGTCGTGTTGGGCTGCACCCCGGCAAAGCCTTCGCAAAGATGCGCGAAGAAAGCCATGCACGCCACCGCATTCGGAGTAAAATCCAAGAGGCGAAAGCCGAAGGTGCGCATAACGTCGCAGAAGAAATCGGAGAAAGGGGGGCATAACCCGCAAGAAAAGTAATCAACGAAGAAGGGGTACCGATTTGGGGCAGGATCAGCGCAAGCGGCAGGAATGACGCGCGTTGCCGGGTGTCCCGAATCCTCTCCCCCTGTCTTCACTCCCCATAGGGGCCTGAAGGAGGCCCGAAGCTCTTGAACATCAACCGTCGAGGGGAAGAGGAAGGCGGACTTCGTCCGGTCGTCTTGGTGGTGCTTGTCTCGCGGTCTTCTCTTATGCTCATGAAGGTTGGCCTTGGCATGATGTAGGGCTTGTTGGGACTTGTGCATTTGCGCTTGGTGAGCACTGTCATGATTATGTTGGCATTGTCGCACTTGAGATCGTAGTAGATGTCGTTTGTCGTCGTCGTGCACATGTTGCTTGGAGGTGACTTGCCCTTCATGATGAGGTGGATCACGAACGTGATGGTGGTCACCATGGAGATGTGGACGTGGACGACTTGCGCATGTATCACTTGGGCACTCCGAAGATGATAGACTTGCTCGCCGCCACCTTGAAGATGATGAAGGGGCAGTAGACTTGATCAAGGCCCGAATCTCCTCCATCCTTGCATCTTGCACCTCCTTTTATGCGGAAAGCTTGTTGTCGATGTAGTCCCTTTTCCTCGCTTCCGAGTGGCGAATGTCAATGGAGAGGTTCTCGATGCACTCTCGCAATATTGATTGTGCGCCTTGCATTTTTCGTTGTAGATCGAAGATTGACGCTTTGGTGATGTAGTTGTTCACGCCGTCGTTGTTGTGGACAACCGGAGATGAAATTCCGTGCCTATCCATCACAAGACTCGAGCAAATATGAGTGGGAGAAAGAGAAGAACTATACCAAATGTACCTTGACCTATGTTGAAGATGGATCAATGATCACTCAATGATGTAACAAGGAAATAGCACAATTGGTACCGATCTTGTCGATTTCTCACACCTACACAAGTAAGGCTTATGGTGGAGCTCGGTGAGGATAGTGGCACAAAAAATTTAATGCAAAATGTTAGCAAGAGTCAATAAAGTTGAAAGAGATTCACAAATTCACAAGTGAAACAAGTAGACCAATAGCAATATGTGGTACACGGAAACACACACACGGATAGATAAATGGGGTCATGTAACCAAGGAATGAGCACAAAATGTGGAATCCACGGAAAACGCTCATGTTGCACAACTCAAGAGAGACGCTAGCAAGATTGCTCAATAGGCGGATACTACACTTGTGCACAACCTACAAGATGCAAAATGTATGAACTTTCTATCCCAAGTATGCTATGTATGTTGTTCCGATGATATGATCCAAGATGATCAGATATGACAATCTTATATGCAATGTGGTATGATGCTATGGCTATTGCTTACAAGCTTCTTTGCTCTTTCTCTTTTTCTTAAAAGCTTTTTTTTATTTTTTATGGCCACTTTTGCACAATGCACAAACCAAGATAGCAATTGTATATATGCGGGAACAAACTTGTGGCACAAAGGATGATATGATACCAAGATGATACTGATATGGTATGGTATGTATGCAATGTATGGTGTAGATCACTAATGTGCATAAGTAACGTTGTCGGCAATACTCAAATGGCTAGTCTCGATAGGCAAGTAACACAAAATAGGCTGGGGGTTATCAATGCAATGGAAAGGGAATATACAATGGAGGTATACGATGATACTAGGTTACCGTCCGCGGTGATGATGAGTGGCAGTGATCTTGATGGAGATACCAAGATGATGGAGACTCGTCCCGAAGTAGCCGAAACACCTTAGGAAATGGAAAAACCGTGAACTCAAAATCTCAAATGTCAAATGGTGGTAGCGGGAATGCGGTGGTGGTTGCAGAAGCTCAATGGGATTGCGGAAATGCAATGATGGGTTTCGCGAGTAGGCAATGCGGAAATGGAGGGTAAGGTGATGGACTATACACGGTGTCGGAGTTGGAAGCACGGTCCCTAAGTAGCCGAAACACCTTAGGAGACACAACTCACAACATAAACAAAATTGGGTTAAGTTGGGGTGGCGGGAGTGTAAGGTGGGCAAAACTATGCGGAAGTTATGGTGGTGGTGGTTTATGAAGAAGAAACCGTCCCTAAGTAGCCTAGACGCCTTAGGAGACTCGAATCACTCTTCAAGCAACCACTAATGCGATATGGAACACAATGGGTTAGGTTGCGGAAGTCGTTGGTGCTCTAGCGGATGATGTGGTGGAAGCCCTAGGCAAAGATGCCAAAGTTCCAAAAATTTGATGGAGTCAAATGATGTTGGTGGTATTTTTGTGGGAAGGGGGATGCCAAGAGCTTCAAAACGAGCTAAAGAACGTCAAAATCGGAGTTTGGATGAATTAGTTATGGCCGAAACAAAAATCAGCCGAAGTCTGAAACTACAGATTACGGACGTCCGTAAAAGGACGGATGTCCGGTAGGGTCAGAAATCCGTAAATTTGGCTCGGGTTAGAGGTTCCGGATGTCCGGAAAAGGTCGGGCGTCCGGTCGTTCCAGGGGCTCCGGACGTCCGTAAAGTGCCGGTCGTCCGGTGGATCGGGGTCAACGCGAGATGCGAGATCCGGGGCGCGATTTTGGGCAAAAATTGGGGATTTTGGGGTCAAAATTGATGAGATTTCGTGGGTGAAAGATGCGGAAACTTGGGGAAATGGTAGATCCACTTGAAACCAAGCAAATCCATGGATCAAATCCAACAAAACTTCTTCAAACCAAAAAATCACAAAAAAATTGGGGCTATTTTTGGTGCGGATTTTCGAAATTGGGGAAGAACACAACAAAATCAAGCTAGAAAATGAAGAGGGGAGGCTCGGAAATCATGATCAACGTGGCTCATGATACCAACATGATGTAGGGTGGAACCCTATATGGCCGATCTTTCACGAAAGGAGTGAACAACATGAAGAATACGAGGGGAAACATGAGAGAATCACTCAAATCAACAAGAACGATCACACATGTGCTAGATCCTCGAAACACAAAGAGATACACGATCCAAATCCAACAAGGGACGATACAAAGGTAGCCGGTTCTTCTCCGTGAGGAGGTCTTGAATCCACAAGGGGATCTTCCCGTAAAGGGGTCTTGAATCCAAGGTGGATCCTCTCCCAAGAGGGGCCGCGGTCTCTCTCAAGGAGTAGATCAGATATGGATAGGCGAAGCTCTATCTCACAAATAAGCTAACACAACGCTAACCCTAACTAGGTGGGGGTGGAGGCGTATATATAGTCTAGGGACACGAAGGGGTAAGTGGGGGATACATGGGCCTCGGGCCCGATCTCTGTGCACAGACAGGCGCCGGTCGTCCGACAGGTACCAGACGTCCGGTGGCTCGCGAGGGTCCGGTCGTCCGGTACTTGTCGGACGTCCGGCGTTTTGGCTCGGTTGAGGTGGCACCGGACTTCCGGAGACGGTCGGACGTCTGGTACTTGTCGAACGTCCGGCCGATGTAGCTTCCATTGGATGGCCCTTCTTGCTGGATGAGTGCCCAGGCGTCGGATGTTCGGTGTTGCCCGGTTGTCCGGTGGCTGAAGACTTTGGGCAGCTTCTTCTCTTGGTCCTCGTACTTGGCGTCCTCGCTAGCTCGTCCGTTGGATGTGGTGGCTTCATGGATTTCCTCTGAGTACCTGATCATGCATAGCACACACGTTGGAGGTAGTAGCCATGTCTCACATGTAGAAAGTGAAAGTTCAGAGAGGAGCGAGTTCACCTTGTGTCCAATGGCGTATGTTCGAGGTCTCGTCATATGTCCTCTTGGGGCTTGGAGAGTAGTGGGAGTGTACATGGGGATGAACGTGGGATGCTCCGCATCACAAGTCGTATGATCCACAATATTCATGCTCATGGTTTTGGGATTCTCAAAAGAGAAGGATATCACCTTGAAGAGTCCTTGTGCGTCCTTCACAATGCTGAAGCAGAAGCAAGTATGATGTAGAAACATCGTGGTAGAAGGTTGCTCACTCTCAAGAGCTCGAATGGTCAACTCACGTGAAGTGGAAGTCGAGAGAAAGTCCAAGTATCCTACACATGCAGACAACAAACAAAGAAAGTATGCTGATACATCCATTTTGCATCATGCTTTTATATTGATATTTATTGCATTATGGGTTGTTATTACACATTATGTCACAATACTTATGCATTTTCTCTCTTATATTATAAGGTTTACATAAAGAGGGAGAATGCCGGTAGCTGGAATTCTGGGCTAGAAAAGAAGAAAATATTAGAGACCTATTCTGCACAACTCCAAAAGTCCTGAAACTCCATGAAAGTCAATATTGGAATATATTAAAAATATTGGGCGAATAAAGCACTAGAGGGGAGCCATCCACCATCCACGAGGGTTGGGGGGGCGCCCCCTGCCTCGTGGGCCACCTAGTAGGCCCCCGATGCCCATCTTTTGGTATAAGGTGTCTTTTGCCCTGTAAAATATAAGAAGGAAGCTTTTGGGACGAAGCGCCGCCGTCTCGAGGCGGAACCTTGGCGGAACCAATCTAGGGCTCCGGCGGAGCTGTTCTGCCGGGGAAACATCCCTCCGGGAGGGGGAAATCATCGCCATCATCATCACCAACGATCCTCTCATCGGGAGGGGGTCAATCTCCATCAACATCTTCACCAGCACCATCTTATCTCAAACCCTAGTTCATCTCTTGTATCCAATCTTTGTATCCAAACCTCAGATTGGTACATGTGGGTTGCTAGTAGTGTTGATTACTCCTTGTAGTTGATGCTAGTTGGTTTATTTGGTGGAAGATCATATGTTCAGATCCATTATGCATATTAATACCCCTCTGATTATGAACATGAATATGCTTTGTGAGTAGTTACGTTTGTTCCTAAGGACATGGGAGAAGTCTTGCTATTAGTAGTCATGTGAATTTGGTATTCGTTCGATATTTTGATGAGATGTATGTTGTCATCCCTCTAGTGGTGTCATGTGAACGTCGACTACATGACACTTCACCATTGTTTGGGCCTAGAGGGAGGCATTGGGAAGTAATAATTAGATGATGGGTTGCTAGAGTGACAGAATCTTAAACCCTAGTTTATGAGTTGCTTCGTAAGGGGCTCATTTGCATCCATATGTTTCATGCTATGGTTAGGTTTACCTAATACTTCTGTTGTAGTTGCGGATGCTTGCAATAGGGGTTAATCATAAGTGGGATGCTTTTCCAAGTAAGGATAGCACCCAAGCACCGGTCCACCCACATATCAAATTATCAAAGTACCGAACGTGAATCATATGAGCGTGATGAAAACTAGCTTGACGATAATTCCCATGTGTCCTCGGGAGCGCTTTCCTTCATATAAGAGTTTTTCAAGGCTTGTCCTTTGCTACAGAAAGGATTGGGCCATCTTTCTGCACGTTATTTACTTTTATTATTTGCTACTCGTTACAAATTACCTTATCACAAAACATCTGTTACCTATAATTTTAGTGCTTGCAGAGAATACCTTACTGAAAACTGCTTATCATTTCCTTCTGCTCCTCGTTTGGTTTACACTCTTACTTATCGAAAGGACAACTATAGATCCCCTATACTTGTGGGCCATCATCCATCACATCATTCTCTAATGATGTGATCCCGTTTATCAAATGACAACACATGTCTATGGCTAGGAAACTTAACCATCTTTGATTAACGAGCTAGTCAAGTAGATGAATACTAGGGACACTCTGTTTGTCTATGTATTCACACATGTACTAAGTTTCCGGTTAATACAATTCTAGCATGGATAATAAACATTTATCATGATATAAGGAAATATAAATAACAACTTTATTATTGCCTCTAGGGCATATTTTCTTCAGGGGAAACAAGAGATAGGGTTGGTTTCGGACCCCTCCTCCAAGGGCCATGAAATCCCCCCCCCCCTCTTCCTCCATATATACAGCCCTTAGGGCGTCGTTTAGACTTTGGGTTTTGGTTAGATTAAAAGTTTGCCATAGCTACAACTTTGAGTACTTCGTTTGTGTTCAACGACCAAACAAAGATAGAACCCCACCTTGACCAATAAAGCTTTCATCTTATATTCGGAATATCCAGATTGCAATCTTAGTTTCTTTCTTATTGTTTGTTTGCTTGCAGGAAATAGACCCTCGTGATCAGGTTGATCGTGCTCCGGCGTGGACAATAAACCCTCGGAAGTAAGTTTAGCGATTGCTAAGGCACGACGTCTCGCACGTTCTAGTCAGATCGTTAAGGTCAACTCCCACGGAAAATGATAGCTATCTCATCGAAACATCGGGACACCCTCGCCTCTATACTGTTGTACCTACTATTGATGCTTCTGTAGCTCCTGCTGCTACTGCAGAGGTGGAGGACCATTACAAGGATGAAGTTGATCAAAATCAGAGCTACGTGCAACCACCAGCACCACCACCACCAGGTCATCCTCATGCATATCATCGCAATGGTGGGGCTGCACTACCACCTGAGGTATGAGATCATGACCATCTTCCTAAACTAAAATTGAATATTCCACCGTTTGAGGGTAGATATGTTCCTGATATATATCTTACTTGGGAGTTAGAAACTGAACAACGTTTTACATGTTTACAATATCCTGAGGAGAGACGTGTTCCTGCTGTTGTTTGTGATTTCACTAGTTTTGCATGTGTTTGGTGGTGTGAACATTGTAGATTATATCCTATTCCTCCTACTTGGGCTGCTTTGAAAACTGCTATGCTTACTCATTGGGTTCCACCATATTATCAACGTGAATTACTGCAAAAATTGCAGCGTTTAAGACAAGGAAAACATTCTGTAGAAGAATATTATCAGGAATTACAAACTAGCATGATTAGATGTGGTATTGTTGAGGATAATGAAGCTATGCTTACTTGTTTTATGGGTGCATTAAATAAAGAGATTCGGACCATTCTAGAGTATAAGGAATATAATAATATCACTCCTGCTGTTGTACCTACTGTTGATGCATTTGTAGCTCCTGCTACTACTACAGAGGTGGAGGACCATTACAAGGATGAGGTTGATCAAAATTAGAACTACGTGCAACCACCAGCACCACCACCACCAGGTCGTCCTCATGCATATCATCGCAATGGTAGGCTTGCACCACCACTGTGAGGCGAGGGTGTCCCGATGTTTCGATGAGATAGCTATCGTTTTGTAATGCCCCGGACACACCCGTCGGTGATCGTTACTCCTTGCGGGATCTAAACTGGCCCCACAAATCAATACTAGTCTTTTCTTCGCACTTTGTCCTCACTCGTGCGCACCCGGGAGCAACTTCCCGGTCGGTCACCCATCCTGACACTACTCCAAGCTGAGCACGCTTAACTTTGGAGTTCTGTCCGAATGGGCTCCCGGGAAAGAAGGAATTCCTTATTGATATGAGTAGTCTATCATCCCTAATAAGCCAGGCCATCACATACACCCCCACTCAGAGGAACCAACATCCTCGTCGGGCCACAGGAATGTTCCCTCTTGGCACATACGTCTGTGCATCCAGTCCAGTACATGTACCATGCCGTGTGCCACGACAGGTCACAAACGTTATGAACAACATGACCGCGCACCTGTCCGCAAACATCCGTGTAACCACGAGGGTCGGCTCTGATACCAACTTGTAACGCTCCGGAAACACCCGCCGGTGGTCGTTACTCCTGGCAGGATCTAGACTGGCCCCACAGATCAATACTAGTCTTTTCTGCGCACTTTGTCCTCACTCGTGTGCACCCGAGAGCAACTTCCCGGTCGGTCACCCATCCTGACACTACTCCAAGCTGAGCACGCTTAACTTTGGAGTTCTGTCCGAATGGGCTCCCAGAAAAGAAGGAATTCCTTATTGATATGAGTAGTCTATCATCCCTAATAAGCCAGGCCATCACACATTTTCTGTGGGAGTTGACCTTGACGATCCGACTACGAATGTGCGAGACATCGCGCCTTAGCAATCGCTAAACCATCTTCTGAGGGGTTATTGACCATGCCGGGGCATGATCAACCAGACCACGAGGGTCTATTTCCTGCAAGCAAATGAAGAACAAGCTAGAAACTAAGATTGCAATCTGGATATTGCGAATATAAGATGAAAGCTTTATTGAAACATCGGGACACCCTCGCCTCTATCAAGTGTGTCCTACCATTATGATTATAGGCAAGAGCACGACCTGGTGGTGGTTGAAGGAAATATGCCCTAGAGGCAATAATAAAGTTATTATTTATTTCCTTATATCATGATAAATGTTTATTATTCATGCTAGAATTGTATTATCCGGAAACATAATACTTGTGTGAATACATAGACAAACTAAACGTCACTAGTGTGCCTCTACTTGACTAGCTCGTTAATCGAAGATGGTTATGTTTCCTAACCATAGACATGTGTTGTCATTTGATTAACGGGATCACATCATTAGGAGAATGATGTGATTGACATGACCCATTCCATTAGCTTAGCACCCGATCGTTTAGTATGTTGCTATTGCTTTCTTCATGACTTATACATGTTCCTATGACTATGAGATTATGCAACTCCCGTTTGCCGGAGGAACACTTTGTGTGCTACCAAACGTCACAACGTAACTGGGTGATTATAAAGGAGCTCTACAGGTGTCTCCAAAGGTACATGTTGGGTTGGCGTATTTCGAGATTAGGATTTGTCACTCCGATTGTCGGAGAGGTATCTCTGGGCCCTCTCGGTAATGCACAGCACATAAGCCTTGCAAGCATTGCAACTAATGAGTTAGTTGCGAGATGATGCATTATGAAACGAGTAAAGAGACTTGCCAGTAACGAGATTGAACTAGGTATTGAGATACCGACGATCGAATCTCGGGCAAGTAACATATCGATGACAAAGGGAACAACGTATGTTGTTATGCGGTCTGATCGATAAAGATCTTCGTAGAATATGTAGGAGCCAATATGAGCATCTAGGTTTCGCTATTGGTTATTGACCGGAGACATGTCTCGGTCATGTCTACATTGTTCTCGAACCCGTAGGGTCCGCACGCTTAACGTTATGATGACAGTTTCATTATGAGTTTATATATTTTGATGTACCGAAGTTTGTTCGGAGTCCCGGATGTGATCACGGAGATGACGAGGAGTCTCGAAATGGTCGAGACATAAAGATTGATATATTGGAAGCCTATGTTTGGACATCGGAAGTGTTCCGGGTGAAATCAGCATTTTACCGGAGTATCGGGAGGTTACCGGAACCCCCCGGTAACCTAATGGACCTTAATGGGCCTAGTGGAGGAAGAGGAGAGGAGGCCTAGGGGCTGCCGCGCACCCCTCCCCCCAAGTACGAATTGGAAAAGGAGGGGGGCGGTGCCCCCCCCTTTCCTTTCTTCCCTCTCCTCCTCCCCCCCCCAAGTCCTAATTCAACTAGGGAAAGGAGGGGAGTCCTACTCCCGGTAGGAGTAGGACTCCTCCGGCGCGCCTCCTCCTAGGGCCGGACACACCTCCCCTTGCTCCTTTATTTACGGGGGCAGGGGCACCTCTAGACACATAAGTTGATCCTCGTGATCGTTTTCTTAGCCGTGTGCAGTGCCCCCCTCTACCATAGTCCTCGATAATATTGTAGTGGTGCTTAGGCGAAGCCCTGCGACAGTAGAACATCAAGATCGTCGCCACGCCGTCGTGCTAACGGAACTCTTCCCCGACACTTTGCTGGATCGGAGTCCGGGGATCATCATCGAGATGAACGTGTGCTAAAACTCGAAGGTGCCGTAGTTTCGGTGCTTGATCGGTCGGGCTGTGAAGACGTACGACTACATCAACCGCGTTGTCATAATGCTTCCGCTTTCGGTCTACGAGGGTACGTAGACAACACTCTCCCCTCTTGTTGCTATGCATCACCATGATCTCGCGTGTGCGTAGGAAAATTTTGAAATTACTACGTTCCCCAACAGTGGTGCTGGTGGTTGCACATAGTGCTTATTTTGATCAACCTCATCCTCGTAATCGCCCTCGTAAACGTCCTCCTCAGCGGCAGCAGTAGGAGCCACTGAAGCATCAATAGTAGGTGCAGCGGCACAAGAATTTTGACCAGGCTCAAGGGGAACGCGCAGTGCTCGTCCCACTTGATTCAGGAGGCAACGTTTTTGTTGTTGTAGAGGTGCGACAGGTGCAGCCCGCGGTGGTGGTGGAAGACGCGCGAGCAATTCATTAAGCTTGTTATCGAGCTTTGTTTCAAATGTCTTTTCAATGCCATCTATCTTCTACATGGCCTCTTCAAATCTGTTTAGCACATCTTACACTTGGCCACTCATCATTTGCTGAAATTTATCATGTAGCTGTTTGTTCGTCATGTTCTCCCAATCAGTCTTATCAGCTTGTGATCCTGCCATGGTTAGCAGCAATAGAAACACACAAGAATATGATCCTACACACTACTAGGAAGTGGTGGTGTGTCACAAATCCGTCAAGTGAATCTCAAATTCTTACCAGTTCTTACCCAGCAGCAGGTGGTGATCAGCAACCGTTGTGGTCAAAACTCTCAAAGCTTGGATAGAGCAATTACTAGGGAGAGTCAAATGCATCACGTAGATGTAAGTGGAACTGGGAAAGCTTATGATATGGTAGCAAAAATATCAGCAATAATCAATTCAGAGATGCAAAGTTGAATAAACGCTCAATGACGGTACTGTGTTGGTCCTAGGCTAGACCGTGCTAGAGATGCGAGCCTAGAACACAAACAAAATCACGGCGCTACACGTAAACAAGGGAAGAGCACACTCTGAATTTTTTTCTCTTTTTTCACTTTTTCCCCTCTTTTTTTCTCCGCAACAATTTTTTCGAAAAAGTTTACAAATGGTCTAAAAACTTTTTTTAACTAGAACTATTTTTCTACTGCGGGTAACATGGAAGTTTAGAATTCCTTCTCTGTCACGAATCGGGGTATGGCGTGATCTGGAAATCGAAAACAAAGCAACAAATACTGGACTCGGACTAGGACTGGTGGCAGAGATGAAACTGGTGGAAACTCGGACTGGTGACGAATATATGTAGAGCGGTGGAACACAGACAGATGTCAAATCTGTGATGAAGGTGGACTCGAATTATTGTGATGGCGGTGAATATGTGGTATATGGCAGCGGTGATGATGATGGTGGTACAGGGCAGCGGCGATGACGATGGTGGTATATGGCAGCGGTGATGATTATGGTGGTATATGGTAGCGGTGATGATGATGATGCGGCGGCGGCGTGACAACTTGTGAACAGTACTCGAACTCTAAAGGACTAGACACTAAGACCAACAACTAGACACGATGATGCAACCGCAAATTCAACAATGCAAGACCCTAAAAAGATTACGCAAAGGCTCAGATTGGTTCGGATATGATGAACTAACCCTAATTATTATTATTTTGCCTTTTTCATGGACTGTAGGTATGAAGAACAGACTCGATCTAAACTACAGAAAACTGTAAAATCTCACTGAGCAACCTAGAAATCTGATACCACTTGATAGAGGCAAAGGTGTCCCGTCTTTCGATGAGATGGTGATTATCGTTTCGGAGGAGTAGACTTTCACGATCCGACTAGGAACATGCGAGGACGTCGCACCTTAACAATCGCTAAACCAACTCCAAGAGGTTATTGACCACGCCGGAGCATGATCAACCTGACCACGAAGGTCTATTTCCTTCAAGCAAACAAAGAACAAGAAATAAACTAAGATTGCAATCCGGATATTGCGAATATAAGATGAAAACTTGCTTGATCAAGGTGGGGTTCGGTGACGCCTTTGTCTGGTAGTTGAACACAAACGAAGTACGCGAAGTTGCAGCTATGGCGAACTTTTAATATAAACAAAACCCAAAGTCTAAATGATGCCCTAAGGGCTGTATATATGGAGGAAAGAGGGGGGAATTTTGTGGACCTTGGAGGAGGGGTCCGAAACCAACCCAAACTCTTGTTTCCCCACACATACGGACTCTAAAAACAGCCTACAATCAAGTATTTCGAAATTACATGGGCCTGGCCCAAAAATAAGGTGATGCAGCACCTAGAATAGCCTTTGGACGAAATTTATGAAGTGGCATCTTGTATATTTTGTCCAAGGCTTCATGCACTCATTATGGTGGCTTCAAAGTCCTGGAATCATCACTTGTAACTCTGTTCTTGTTCCCCTTGCGCATGCCATCATTTCCATGCTTGAACTTGCTCCAAGGTTCATCTTTCTTGTCCAAGCTAGGCCCTTCATTTGTAAGCAAAACAAATGTATCCAATTTAGGCAGCATCATATTCTCATGAACATTAGAATCGTTACCAAGAAACGAAAGTACCTGGTAATTCAATTGGCGTGCGCGAGCTCTAGTAATTGGTCTAGTATGTATAGCAGTAGGGGTTGTGGGTGTAACAATGGTATTGATGACCAAACAAGATCTCCAGGTGCAAACACAACATGTTTTCTACCCTTATCTCCAGCAAGTTTATATTTAGCATTCATACGCGCAATGTTTTCCTTAGTTAACTCATGCATTTTTAAAATCAATTCACCATGTTGTTTAGCAACAAAATTAACCTTCTCTGAAGATGGAAGAGGCAACAAATCAATAGGTCACGAGGTAGGAAACCATACACAATTTCAAAAGGGCACATCTTCGTAGTAGAATGCAATGAACGATTATAAGAAAATTCAATATGAGGCAAGCTTTCTTCCCACATTTTCTTATTATTCTTCAAAACAGCCCCAAGCATAGTAGACAATGTTCTATTGACTACTTCAGGTTGTCCATCTGTTTGGGGGTGACAAGTAGTACTAAAAAGCAGTTTATTCCCCAACTTAGCCCATAAACATCTCCAAAGTGGCTAAGAAAAATAGTATCACGATCTGAAACAATAGTATTTGGCAAACCATATAAGCGAATAATTTCATGAAAGAACAAATCAGCAACATTAAGAGCATCATCGCTTTTATGACATGGTATAAAGTGTGCCATTTTCGAGAACCTATCCACGACAACAAATATGATATCCCTCCCCTTCTTTGTTCGAGGTAAAACTGAAACAAAGTCCATAGATATATCCTCCCTAGGAACACTAGGTACAGGCAAATGCATATATATACCATGAGGATTTAGTCGTGACTTAGCTTTTTGACATGTAGTGTAGCGAGCAACAAAACGCTCAACATCTCGTCTCATCTTTGGCCAAAAGAAATGTGTAGCAAGTATATCCTCCATCTTCTTCATGCCAAAGTGTCCCATTAATCCTCCTCCATGCGCCTCCTGCAACAACAAAAGACGAACGGAGCTAGGTGGAATGCATAGCTTGTAAGCATGAAACACAAATCCATCGTTAATGACGAACTTTTTCCATGTTCTCCCTTCCTAACAATTCTGCAATACATCTTTAAATTCAGCATCATGTACATATTGATCTTTGATGGTCTCCAAACCAAAAAATTTAAAGTCAAGTTGTGAAAGCATAGTATAACGACGAGACAATGCATCAGCAATAACATTGTCTTTACCCTTCTTGTGTTTAACGACATAAGGGAAAGTCTCAATGAATTCAACCCATTTAGCATGTCTATGGTTCAGTTTTGCTTGACTTTTAGTGTGTTTTAAAGATTCATGATCAGAATGTATAACAAATTCTTTGGGCCATAAATAATGTTGCCATGTTTCTAAGGTCTGAACAAGAGCATATAATTCTTTTTCATAAGTAGAATAGTTCAAACTAGGCCCACTCAATTTTTCAAAAAAGTATGCAACAGGTTTGCCATCTTGTAATAACATACTCCCTCCGTTCGGAATTACTCGTCCAAGAAATGAATGTATCTAGATGTATTTTAGTTGTAGATACATCCATTTTTGTGACAAGTAATTATGAATGGAGGGAGTACCTCCTAATCCAATTCCACAGGCATCACATTCAAGCTCAAAAGTCTTATTAAAATCAGGAACTTGGAGTAGAGGAGCATGTGTCAACTTATCTTTCAATACCGTGAAGGCTTCTTCCTATGCAGTACCCCAAACAAAAGGCACATCCTTCTTTGTAAGCTCATTGAGAGGTGGAGCAATGGTGCTGAAATATCTCACAAAACTCCTATAGAAACCAGCGAGTCCAAGAAAACTCCTCACTTGTGTGACCGTTTCGGGCTATGGCCAACTCTCAATAGCTTCAATGTTGGCTTTATCAACTTCAATTCCCTGTGGAGTAACAACATAGCCAAGAAAAGATACTTGGTCGGTGCAAAAGGTGCACTTCCCAAGGTTACCAAACAAACATGCATCACGTAAAGCAATAAAAATAGCACGTCAATGTTCCAAATGTTCCTTCAAAGATCTGCTATAAATCAGTATATCATCAAAATAGACTACCACAAATCGTCCAATGAAAGCACGTAAAACTTCATTCATTAATCTCATGAAAGTACTAGGTGCGTTAGTTAACCCAAAAGGCATGACTAACCACTCATATAATCCAAACTTAGTTTTAAATGTTGTTTTCCATTCATCCCCCAATTTCATACGAATTTGATAATATCCACAATGCAAATCAACTTTGGAGAATATTGTAGAACCACTCAATTCATCAAGCATGTTATCTAGCCTAGGAATAGGATGACGATAACAAATAGTAATATTATTAATGCCTCTATAATCAACACACATACGCAACGTACCATCCTTTTTTGGCACTAGTATAATAGGAACAGTACAAGGACTAAGAGATTCGCGTATATAACCTTTGTCGAGCAGCTCCTCTACTTGACGCAGAATCTCCTTCGTCTCCTTTGGATTGGTACGTTATGGTGCATGATTAGGTAGCAAAGCACCGGGAATTTAGTCAATCTGATGCTCAATCCCTCGAATAGTTGGTAATCTCGGTGGCACATCTTGTGGAAAGACGTCAGTGAACTCCTGCAAAATGTTAGTGACAACAGGAGGCAAAGAGGAAGGTACGTCCTCGAACGAAAATAACGCCTCTTTGCACACAAAAGCATATCAAATAGATTTGCTAAAATCTAGATCATCAATATCAGATTTGGTGGCAAGTAAACATGCACTTTTCAATTTAATTTCAGAAGCAACACTAGATGGTTTATTATTAGGCTTCATTTGTTGCTCAAATTCTTTTGCCACAATCTGATTTTCATTCTTATTTTTCTCCTGTTTTGCTTTATTAGCTCTATTAATATCATCTTTCAAAATGGAATCAGGAGTCATAGGAAGCAAAGTAATATTTTTATCCTTATGAACAAGAGTATACTGATTGTTCGTACCATGCTGTATAGAATTTTATGAAATTGTTGTCAGTGTCCTGGGAACGGGGGTCCCCAGACTTGCCTGCCTGTGGCCCGCTGCGTGGCTAAGCCAGCAGGCCGTACATCCCATCTTCATCAACAAGGCATCCAAGACCATCGCGAGGGGCTAAGCCTCGCGAGGCGGACGACACAAGACCTCCTCTGGAGCGGCCTAGTCAGGCAGGCACACGAGGAGTGGAGATATCAAGGCGAGGCGAACCTCACGAGGCTCTCGTAACGTGAGCCATGAAGATCAACACCAGGCGGGCGCCAGGAGGGCGCCAGCGCGCACAACATCCTTGTTTCCTCTTTGGTGCTAAGGAAACCAGCGCAGGTGAGGAGTACCGAGGCATCAGGCAAAGGTTGCCATTTTGGTGCAACAAGACCAAGACCAGAAGGACGGCAAGACGGAGGTCATTGTGGAGCCCCAGACGGCGTCATCACCAGAGCCTTTGGCAGGCGAAGACCACTTTTGTCAGGATAGCTTGTACTAGCTGTCCCCCTTCAAATTTGCCCGCCATTGTTGGCTCCCTTCCCACTCAAGATTTGGGAAGAGGACCAGGGCCTCTATAAGTAGGACTAGGCACCACCATAGGCAGGGGGACATCGGAGATCACTCTCACCCACACAAGTTAGCCAACCACAAGAACACCTCAACCTCAGGAGGTTGTTCTTCCCATTGTATTGTTCATCATCATCACAAGAGGCAATCCACCACCACCACACTAGAGTAGGGTATTACACCACAACGGTGGCCCGAACCAGTATAAATCTTGTGTCTTTCCGTGTTGCGAGTTCGTCGAGTTCGCCCGCGAGATCTTAGCAAGTTAGGGCGTAGATCGGTGGGAGGAAAAGACTTTGCGCGCACCCTAGTGTTCGAACCTTAAGGGTTTGCCAGAACCCAACATTCGACATTTGGCGCGCCAGGTAGGGGTGCGCCGGAGCTTCTTCTCCGACAACCGACTTGCATACGCTCCGCGGCCGCGATGTCCGACCACCCAAGAGCTGACTTCGACCGCTAGGCGGCCTGGCCAGCCCGATCGGCGCCGCCCGCCTATGAAGACCTCAACCACGCGCTCCAGGCGGCACAAGCGTTGTCCAATCCGGCACGACGCGAGCGACGCGGCGGGGCATCATCTACCCCCACTCCACGGCAAGTGCGAGCCGCAGCCAGAGCAGCAAGCCACGCCGCAACGACGGCGCCGCTCTCACAGCGGGAACAAGCAAACACGCGGACAGCACTCACCGTTGCAAGGGAGCTGCTGCGGTGCCGGCTGATGGAAAGCGGCCTGGACACACTGTTGGAACGCGTTGCCGAGCTGCTGGACACGGCGGCCTCGGGAGCTCCGCCCTTCTGCCATCAGCTTTCTCCTCAAGCCGCTACGGGGATTCTCGACAGGCTACGCCGCCACCACGCACCATCAGGCGCGCTAGGTGGTTTTGTCAACACCAGCATGGCCGGCGGCGCCGGGGGCTCTACTACCCCCGTACCGCCTGCAACAAGCATGGGCACAAGCGTCGCCTTCCATGGCCCAAGTGGGATGCCACGCTATCACCCCTAGGACGTCACGCTGGGCCGAGCGACATGGAGTGTGGGGCACCACGACGAGGTGTTCGGGGTAACAGCCCCAGAAGCCTACGTGCCCCGCATGACGGACCAGGAGTACATGCCGGAGGACGACCCCAGCTCGTTCGTTGGAGAAGATTGGGAAGAAGGGACGCTAGGAGTCGAGGCCTTCCAAGAGCTGCCGGGGAACCACCACGACCGCGTGTGCGACAACCACTACAGGGTACCTCTAATCCCTCAGGAGCAAGCTTATGCTAACCATGAGTCGCAGGAGGAGCAGGTCACCGCAGCAGCAGGCGGGCCCAGCTCGACGGCACCCCTGGCAGCGGGAGGATCGCGTTGGGGGTTGCAGGAGAGGGGCCGGGAGCCAGGCCCCTCCCCAAAGCGTACAAGGCTAGGGGATACCTGGAGGTAGGCCCTCTGCTGGGGAGGCTTCGACGACCCTTCCCCCGGCAGAGGACCTGTGGTCGCCGAGGGAACCATTGGCGTCCCCTTTCCCTCCCTTGTGTCGTCCTAGTGACCGGTCGGCACAGAGGAGGTCGAGGGTGGCGCAAGGCGGGGCCCTCGTCTGGCGATATGAAGCAAGGCCGGTTCCTGTGAAGAAGGCCCAGTGCCTGTGAAGCTCGCCGCCCGTGACACTGTCACGTAATAATGAGTTGGGGTTGTACATGCCCCGGAGTCTCAGGAGCGCTGGCCTTAGGCCCTGGGGCTCCCTCCCACGCCTAGTGGCAGCACTTAGCTCCGCGCTGGTGAGAAGACTTGAAGATCTGAAGACTAGACTAGGTGCCGGACGCGGCCTTTTGCTTTGGATCTCTCTTTCTGTGGCTTTGCTTTCTGGATCTGGATTTAAGTTGAAGCTGAATTTTTATCGATGCGCGCGGGGGGTGGCTTTTCTTGTTCGAGCCATTTCTCTCCTTCTGGATCTCATTTGGTTTGGGACTCATGTCCATCGCCTTTCCCTCGCAAACTCCTCGCGAGCCGTACTGCGCAAAGCGCACGCTCGTCAAGCACGCGCTAGCGCTGCGGCTGGCGCTCACCTCTTGAGGGCCCCCCTCAGACGGGGCGATAAGCTCCACAGGATTCTCAGAAGCTCGTCGCTTCACAACCCAGCCCAGAGCCGGTGCTGACTAAGGTAAACCACGACGGGAAGCTCGCCCCCTGCCTCACGAGTTCACGAGGACACATACCCACATCGCACAGGAAAGTAAAAACAACAATTTGCTTACATGAGGGGCTCCCCCTCTCAAAATGCTCTTACATGTCTTACAGGGCCACACCTGAGTTCTGCATGTAGGATGAAACAACAGGAGAACATGGGATAAGCCAGAAATATCACTCGCTACATCACCCGCGGACGCGTCACTCGCGTCATCGTCATCTTCGTCAGCGTCGTCGCCACCGTCGGCAACGCCCCCATCGCCGTCGTCAACCACGTCACCTTCGTCTGCGACGACCACCACTGCGTCATCCTCCGACGTGAAGGGCCTGACCAACGTGTCCACATGGTCCTCTACCCAACGCGCCAGGTCGCCTCGGACGGCCGTGGGTACGGGGGCAATGGCAGCATCGAAGTCAAAGTTGGGGTCGGCATTCAGAAGGTGGCTGAAGACAAGGGAGAAGGCGCGTTGAAGCAGGCCACGACCCCTTTCCTCCACAAGCTGGCGAGCCCTGGCAGATCGAGCCTCCAGGCGCATCACCACCTCAGTAAAGAAGGTCAGGTGGCTGGCATAGTCGTTCGAGTGGGGGGCCGGAGCATTCTCGTTGCAGATATAACCCAGGACGGTGTTGGCCCTGTTCTGGAGGCCTTGAAGCATAGGAGCATGCTCGCGCTCCAGCGTCCGGCGCTGGAGCACCTCCCTGTTTTGCCATGCGACGGCCTCGGCACCGTCAACCCGGTTCTGAAGAGAAAGCAGTTCGGCACGGGCGAAGGTCAAGTCTGCCTGCGCCGTAACCAGGGCGGCGGCTATGGCCTCTGCACACCTCTCGGCCTCATCCAGCCTAGGCCTGAGGGCGACGGCTCTGCCCGCATCCTCCAGACCCGCGAGCTTCAGCTTCGAGTCGTACATGCCCTCCGGATCTGCGCGAACCTCGGCCACTCGGCGATTGATCTCCTCCTCGACTCCGGCCTCGCCCAGAGGCTATTCTTGGTGCTGCATCACCTTATTATTGGGCCAGGCCCGTGTATTTTTGAAATACTTAACTATAGGCTGTTTTTAGAGTCTGTATGTGTGGGCAAACAAGAGTTAGGGTTGGTTTCGGACCCCTCCTCCAAGGCCCATGAAATCCCTCCCCCCCTCTTCCTCCATATATACAGCCCTTAGGGCGTCGTTTAGACTTCGGGGTTTTGTTTAGATTAAAGTTCGCCATAGCGACAACTTCGCGTACTTCGTTTGTGTTCAACGACCAGACAAAGGCGTCACAGAACCCCACCTTTGATCAATAAAGATTTCCTCTTATATTCGCAATATCCATATTGCAATCTTAGTTTCTTGCTTGTTCTTCGTTTGCCTGCAGGAAACAGACCTTTGTGGTCACGTTGATCGTGCTCCGGCATGGTCAATAACCTCTCGGAGTTGGTTTAGCGACTGCTAAGGCGCGACGTCCTTGCACGTTCGTAGTCGGATCGTCAAAGTCGACTTCCTCCAAAACGATAGCCACCATCTCATCGAAAGACGGGACACCTTTGCCTCTATCAAGTGGTAACAAATTTCCATGTTGCTCGGTGAGATTTTACAGTTTTTTTGTAGTTTCGATCGAGTCTGTTCTTCATACCTATAGTCCACGAAAAAGCCAAAAAAAATTAGGGTTAGTTCATCCTATCCGAACCCATCTGAGCCTTTGCATAATCTTTTCTGTATGTGCCTTGTTGAATTTGTGGTTGCATCATCGTGTCAAGTTGCTGGTCTTAGCGTCTAGTCCTTTAGAGTTTCGAGTTCTGTTCACAGGTTGTCACGTCGCCGCTGCCATATATCACCACCGCATCATCATCATCATCATCATCATCATCATTGCTGCTGCCGTATACCACTACCGCACCAACTTCACCGCCGCTGCCATATACCACCACTACATATTCACAGTAAATCCGAGTCCATATACGCCACCACCTATCCGCCGCCATCACGCCAGTCCGAGTTTCACCAGATTCATCGCCGCCACCAGTCTGAGTTCCACCAGATTCATCTCTGCCACCAGTCCTAGTACAAGTCTAGTATTTGTTCCTTTATTTTCGAGTTCCACATCACGCGATAGTACGAGTCGTGACCAAGTCGGACTCTCCAACTTCCGTGCTACCCGCAGTAGAAAAATAGTTCCAAACTCAAAAAAACTAAGTATGGAAAATTCTGGCTAGGCAGTTTTTAGACCATTTATAGACTTCTTCGAAAAAATTTGTTGCCGAGTAAAAAAGTGCAAAAAAAAACAAAAAATGAGAAAAAAATCAGAGTGTGCTCCTCCCTTGTTTACGTGCGGCACAGTGATTTTGTTTGTGTTCTAGGCTCGCATCTCTAGCATGGTCTAGCCTAGGACCAGCACAGTACCGTCGTTGAGCGTTTATTCAACTTTGCATCTATGAATTGAATATTGTTGACCCTTTTTGCTTCCATATTATAAGCCTTCCCAGCTCCACATACATCTATGTCATGTGTTTGACTCTCCCTAGTAATCGCTCTATCCAAGCTTTGAGAGTTTTGACTACGACGGTTGCCGATCACCACCTGCTGCTGTGTAAGAACTGGTAAGAATTTAAGACACCCACCACCACCTCTTGTTAGTAGTTTGTAGGATCATATTCTTGTGTGTTTCTATTGCTGCTAACCATGGCAGGATCACAAGCCGACAAGACTGACTAGGAGAACATGACGAAGGAGTTGCATGATAAATTTCAGCAAATGATGAGTGGACAGGTACAAGATGTGCTAAACAGATTTGAAGAGGCCATAGAGAAGATAGATGGCATGGAGAAGACGTTCGAAACAAAGCTCGATAACAAGTTTAATGAATTGCTCGTGCGTCTTCCACCACCACCACCGGCTGCATCTAACGCACCTCTACAACAACAACAACAACAACAACAACAACAACAACAGCAACAACAACAACAACAAAAACAACAACAACAACAACAACAACAACAACAACAACAACAACAACGACGACGACGACGACGACTACCTCCACGTCGCGAAACAGCCCTCCGTCGAGCGAGCCGGGTCCCTTGCGCCTGGCCAAACTGTTGGTGCTGCTGTTGATACTTCTGTGGCTCCTGCAGTTGATGACGAGGAGGATGATTATGCGGGAGATTATGAGGATGAGGTTGATCAAAATCAGAACTACGTGCAACCACCAGCACCACAACCACCAGGTCGTCCACATGCAAATAATCATAATTGTAGGGCTCCCCTCAGCTACGAGATCATGACCATCTCCCTAAACTGAAATTGAATATTCCACCATTTGAAGGTAGATACGTTCCTGATATATATCTTACTTGGGAGTTAGAAACCGAACAACGTTTTACATGTTTAGAATATCCCGAGGAGAGACGTGTTGATGCTGCACTTTGTGCTTTCACTAGTTTTTCTTGTGTGTGGTGGTCTGAACATCGTAGATTATATCCGAATAATATTCCAACTACATGGGCTGCTTTGAAAACTGCTATGCGTACTCGTTGGGTTCCACCATATTATCAACGTGAATTACTTCAAAAATTGCAGCATTTAAGACAAGGAAAAAATTCTATAGAGGAATATTATCAGGAATTACAAACTGGAATGATTAGATGTGGTATTGTTGAGGATAATGAAGCTATGCTTGCACGTTTTATGGGTGGATTTAATAGAGAGATTCAGACCATTCTAGAGTATAAGGAGTATAATAATATCACTCGTTTATTCCATCATGCTTGTAAAGTTGAACGTGAAGTGTCGGATCGACAGGCATCGGCACGAACTAACTATTCTGCAACTCGACCTTCCTCATGGACACCGTGTGCATCCTCTACTTCCACACATTCTACTGCATCGGCACCTCCATCAGCTGCCACCTCCAGCCGTGATACAAGAAAGCAGGCACAACCACCCCTATCTACCAAGAGCACACCTGTCGGGCCTGTATAGAGCTCTTCTTCTTCCATGGCATCAATAGGGCACACAACTGATATTATTTGTCGTCGTTGTAAGGGAAGAGGTCATATGCGAGAGAATGCAAATCTTAGCGTGTGATGATTGCTACTGAGGATGGTGGGTATGAGTCCGCTAATGACTATGATGAGGAGACTTTGGCTCTTATTACATGTGAAGAACACGGTGGAGATGATTCTGATCATGAGACGCAATACATGGCTCCTGAAGACACTGATAGGTATGAATGTTTAGTTGCTCAACGTGTTTTGAGTATGCAGGTCACACAAGCTGAGCAAAATCAGAGGCATAATTTGTTCCATACAAAGGGAGTGTGAACTAACGTTCTGTTCGCGTCATCATAGATGGAGGGAGTTGCAATAACTTGGCTAGCATGGAGATGGTGGAGAAGCTATCTCTCACCACAAGACCACATCCACATCATTACTACATCCAATGGTTCAACAACAGTGGCAAGGTTAAGGTAACACGTACTGCTCGTGTGCATTTTAGTATCTCTACATATGCTGATTATGTTGATTGTGATGTGGTACCTATGCAAGCATGTTCCTTATTACTTGGTAGACCATGGCAATTTGATAAAAATTATGTACACCATGGTAGAAATAATCGGTATACTCTTGTTCGTAAGGATAAAAATATTACTTTGCTTCCTATGACTCATGATTCCATATTGAAAGATGATATTAATAGAGCTAATAAAGCAAAATAGGAGAAAAACAAGAGTGAAAATCAGATTGTGGCAAAAGAATTTGAGCAACACATGAATCCTAATAATAAACCATCTAATGTTGCTTTTGAAATTAAATTGAAAAGTGCATGTTTACTTGCCACCAAATCTGATATTGATGGTTTGGATTTCAGCAAATCTGTTTTCTATGCTTTTGTGTGCAAAGAGGCATTATTTTCATTCGAGGACGTGCCTTCCTCTTTGCCTCCTGTTGTTACTAACATTTTGCAGGAGTTCGCTGACGTCTTTCCACAAGACGTGCCACCGGGATTACCACCTATTCGAGGGATTGAGCATCAGATTGACTTAATTCCTGGTGCTTCGCTACCCAACCGTGCACCAAACTGTACCAATCCAGAGGAGACAAAGGAGATTATGCGTCAAGTCCAGGAGCTGCTCGACAAAGGTTATATTCGCGAATCCCTTAGTCCTTGTGCTGTTCCTATTATTCTAGTGCCAAAAAAGGATGGTGCATCGCGTATGTGTGTTGATTGTAGAGGCATTAATAATATTACTATTCGTTATCGTCATCCTATTCATAGGCTACATGATTGGGAGATGAATGGAAAAATGCATTTAAAACTAAGTTTCGTGTATATGAGTGGTTAGGTATGCCTTTTGGGTTAACTAATGCACCTACTACTTTCATGAGACTAATGAACGAAGTTTTACGTGCTTTCATTGGACGATTTGTGGTAGTCTATTTTGATGATATACTGATTTATAGGAAATCTTTGGAAGAACATTTGGAACATTTACGTGCTGCTTTTATTGCTCTACGGAATGCACGTTTGTTTGGTAACCTTGGGAAGTGCACCTTTTGCACCGACCGAGTATCTTTTCTTGGCTATGTTGTTACTCCATAGGGAGTTGAAGTTGATAAAGCCAAGATTGAAGCTATTGAGAGTTGGCCACTGAGGGAGTCCCGGATTAGGGGCCTCCGGACAGCCGGACTATATCCTTTGGCCAGACTGTTGGACTATGAAGATACACGATTGAAGACTTCATCTCGTGTCCGGATGGGACTCTACTTGGCGTCGAAGGCAAGCTAGGCAATACGGATATGTATATCTCCTCCTTTGTAACCGACCTTGTGTAACCCTAGCCTCCTCCGGTGTCTATATAAACCGGAGGGTTTTAGTCCGTAGGACAACATGCAATCATACCATAGGCTAGCTTCTAGGGTTTAGCCTCTCTGATCTCGTCGTAGATCTACTCTTGTAATACTCGTATCATCAAGAACAATCAAGCAGGACGTAGGGTTTTACCTCTATCAAGAGGGCCCGAACCTGGGTAAAACATCGTGTCCCCTGCCTCATGTTACCATCCGCCTTAGATGCACAGTTCGGGACCCCCTAACCGAGATCCGCCGGTTTTGACACCGACATTGGTGCTTTCATTGAGAGTTCCACTGTGTCGTCACCATAAGGCCCGATGGCTCCTTCGATCATCGCTAGCGATGCGGTCCAGGGTGAGGCTTTCCTCCCCGGATAGATCTTCATATTCGGCGGCTTTGCACTGCGGGCCAATTCGCTTGGCCATCTAGAGCAGATTGAGAGCTACGCCCCTGGCCATCAGGTCAGATTTGGAAACTTGAACTACACGGCGAACATCTGCGGAGACTCGATCTTCGACGGATTCGAGCCCATGTCGGATGCGCCGTACATTCTTGACGAGCATGACGTAACTCTGCTGTCGGACAGTACTGGGGGGATCGCATCTGCAGCTACTCCGTCCATCAATCCGAAGCAAGTCACGCCATCCGAGAGTGGAGGGATGGACCCCGCCATGGAGGCCGCACTCTCAGTGGCGATAGAGCCGGATACTGACTTCACCCCTTACGAGAGCCGTGTCGCCAAACCACTGGATTCATCTACGGCCACGGACTCCGAGCCGCTCATATCCATGCCCGTCGAGTCCGACTGGGCGCCGATCATGGAGTTCACCTCTGCGGACATCTTTCAGCACTCACCCTTCGGGGATGTGCTAAATTCATTAAGGTCTCTCTCCCTGTCGGGAGAACCTTGGCTGAACTATGTCCGGCTAGAATGGGATGCAGACGACGAAGAAATTCGCTACCCACCCACCACCCACTTAGTAGCCACTGTCGACGACTTAACCGACATGCTCGACTTCGACTCCGAAGACATTGACGGTATGGACAACGATGCAGGAGATGAACCGGAACCACCGCCCAAAGGGCGCTGGACTGCTACTTCATCACATGACGTATACATGGTGGACACCCCCAAAGAAGCCAATGGCGATGAGAAGACGGAGGATGACCCCTCCAAGAAGCAACCCAAGCGCAGACGTCAGCGGCGCCGCTCTAAGCCCCGCCATAGCAAGAACATCGATAATAATAGTCCACGCGACTCTGGAAGAGATGACAACTGCACCACCCCAGTAGGAGAAAACGATCAAGATGCAAACTGCACACATAGTGCGGATCCGACATCCGAACACGATGACACCAAAGATAAGCCTCATCAATCCCAGTCTAGGGAAGAAAGCAGTCCGGACAAAGATGAACCCATCATCCCGGAAACAAACTTGGAGCAAGAAAACCTCCACAGAAGGCTTACTGCCGCAGCGAGAAGCCTGAAGAAACAGAAGCAAAGGCTCAAGGTCGCACAAGATACGCTCAACAGCAAGTGGGACAAAGTAACAAAGTATGGCGGAAGTTACCATCCAAAAATCTACCCAAAGCGCAAGCTATTACCGGAATTCGACGATGAGGCCTTAGAGCCCATACAGCCAAAAAGCGATACGGCCAACCGGCCAGATCCAGCACCCTGTGAACGCGACAGAGCGGCTAACAAAGTCATGCATAAATCAACACACGATCTACGTGAGAACTTGCGTCAAAAATCCGGCGCGACCAGATCTATCTATGGATCTAGGAAGCGTGCTACGGTACACAACCAACACCGAATACTACAACCGTCCGAACACCATGGTGCATCCCAATAGAGGGGTGCTGCACACCCCTTATGTTTCACGGATGAGGTGCTGGAGCATGAATTCCGCAGCCCAAAACGGTCACACAAGTGAGGAGTTTCCTTGGCCTCGCTGGTTTCTATAGGCGTTTTGTGAGAGATTTCAGCACCATTGCTGCACCTCTCAACGAGCTTACAAAGAAGGATGTGCCTTTTGTTTGGGGTACCGCACAGGAAGAAGCCTTCATGGTATTGAAAGATAAGTTGACACATGCTCCTTTACTCCAACTTCCTGATTTTAATAAGACTTTTGAGCTTGAATGTGATGCTAGTGGAATTGGATTAGGAGGTGTGTTATTACAAGATGGCAAACCTGTTGCATACTTTTCTGAAAAATTGAGTGGGCCTAGTCTGAACTATTCTACTTATGATAAAGAATTATATGCTCTTGTTCGGACCTTAGAAACATGGCAACATTATTTATGCCAAGGAATTTGTTATACATTCTGATCATGAATCTTTGAAACACATTAAAAGTCAAGCAAAACTGAACCGTAGACATGCTAAATGGGTTGAATTCATTGAGACTTTCCCTTATGTCATTAAACACAAGAAGGGTAAAGAAAATGTTATTGCTGATGCATTGTCTCGTCGTTATACTATGCTTTCACAACTTGACTTTAAAATATTTGGTTTGGAGACCATCAAAGATCAATATGTGCATGATGCTGAATTTAAAGATGTATTGCAGAATTGTAAGGAAGGGAGAACTTGGAACAAGTTCGTTCTTAACGATGGATTTGTGTTTCGTGCTAACAAGCTATGCATTCCAGCTAGCTCCGTTCGTCTTTTGTTGTTGCAGGAGGCGCATGGAGGAGGATTAATGGGACACTTTGGCGTCAAGAAGACGGAGGATATACTTGCTACACATTTCTTTTGGCCAAAGATGAGACGGGATGTTGAGCGTTTTGTTGCTCGCTGCACTACATGTCAAAGAGCTAAGTCACGACTCAATCCTCATGGTTTATATATGCCTTTGCCTGTACCTAGTGTTCCTTGGGAGGATATATCTATGGACTTTGTTTTAGGTTTACCTCGAACAAAGAAGGGGAGGGATAGCATATTTGTTGTCGTGGATAGGTTCTCAAAAATGGCACACTTTATACCATGTCATAAAAGCGATGATGCTGTTAATGTTGCTGATTTGTTCTTTCGTGAAATTATTCGCTTGCATGGTGTGCCAAATACTATTGTTTCAGATCGTGATACTAAATTTCTTAGCCACTTTTGGAGATGTTTATGGGCTAAGTTGGGGACTAAACTGCTTTTTAGTACTACTTGTCACCCCCAAACTGATGGACAAACTGAAGTAGTCAATAGAACATTGTCTACTATGCTTAGGGCTGTTTTGAAGAATAACAAGAAAATGTGGGAAGAATGTTGCCTCATATTGAATTTGCTTATAATCGTTCATTGCATTCTACTACTAAGATGTGCCCTTTTGAAATTGTGTATGGTTTCCTACCTCGTGCACCTATTGATTTGTTGCCTCTTCCATCTTCGGAGAAGGTTAATTTTGATGCTAAAGAACGTGCTGAAATTGATTTTAAAAATGCATGAGTTAACTAAGGAAAACATTGAGCGTATGAATGCTAAATATAAACTTGCTGGAGATAAGGGTAGAAAACATGTTGTGTTTGCACCTGGAGATCTTGTTTGGTTACATTTGTGTAAGGATAGATTTCCTAATTTGCGCAAATCAAAGCTAATGCCACGTGCTGATGGTCCTTTTAAGGTGTTAGAGAAAATAAATGATAATGCATATAAACTTGAGCTGCCTGCAGATTTTGGGGTTAGTCCCACTTTTAACATTGCAGATTTGAAGCCTTATTTGGGTGAGGACGATGAACTTTCGTCGAGGACGACTTCATTTCAAGAAGGGGAGGATGATGAGGACATCAATACCATTGTTACACCCACAGCCCCTGCTGCTATACATACTGGACCAATTACTAGAGCTCGCGCACGCCAATTGAATTATCAGGTACTTTCGTTTCTTGGTAACGATTCTAATGTTCATGAGAATATGATGCTGCCTAAATTGGATACATTTGTTTTGCTTACAAATGAAGGGCCTAGCTTGGACAAGAAAGATGAACCTTGGAGCAAGTTCAAGCATGGAGATGATGGCATGCGCAAGGGGAACAAGAACGGAGTTACAAGTGATGATTCCAGGACTCTGAAGCCACCATAATGAGTGCATGAAGCATGGGACGAAATATACAAGATGCCACTTCATAAATTTCGTCCAGAGGCTATTCTAGGTGCTGCGTCACCTTATTATTGGGCCAGGCCCATGTATTTTCGAAGTACTTAAGTATAGGCTGTTTTTAGAGTCCGTATGTGTGGGGAAACAAGTTAGGGTTGGTTTCGGACCCCTCCACCAAGGGCCACGAAATTCCCCTCTCTCCTCCATATATACAGCCCTTAGGGCATCGTTTAGACTTTGGGTTTTGTTTAGATTAAAAGTTCGCCATAGCTGCAACTTCGCGTACTTCGTTTGTGTCCAACGACCAGACCAAGACGTCACAGAACCCCACCTTGATCAATAAAGCTTTCATCTTATATTCGCAATATCCAGATTGCAATCTCAGTTTCTTGCTTGTTCTTCGTTTGCTCGCAGGAAACAGACCCTCGTGGTCAGGTTGATCGTGCTCCGGCGTGGTCAATAACCCCTCGGAAGTTGGTTTAGCGATTGCTAAGGCGCGACGTCTCGCATGTTCGTAGTCAGATCGTCAAGGTCGACTCCCACAGAACGATAGCCACCATCTCATCGAAACATCAGGACACCTTCGCCTCTATCAGTACAAGGCTCATGGGCCCAAGTGGAGGTGGTGCAACACCTTTGGACTTGTATTTGACTCGGATTCTGCTGCAGCGTCATATTGTTTCGTCGTTATCTCAAGCTCCGGACGAATTTGAAGGTGATTCCAATTGGGTTGGAAAGAGCATGAAATCTACTTTCCAACAAAAAAAGAATCACCCAATTCGGAGTCGTATGAAAAAGTTGTTGCATTTTGAGTCAGGTATGTCTGTGCAGTCCGAATCTGAATCCAGAATGTGAGAGACTTGGACTCTATCTTCTCTTGGCCCAAAAGTGACGTGAGAGGACTTTTTGAACAGAACCTAAACTTCTCCTTTTCCCTTATCTTCATATGTGTATTGTACAAATGTGCCATACACCTGCAATTAGACAAAACACAAAAGTGTGTGAAGTATTTTTGTTCTGCATAACATAAATAGATTATTGAATAGTTTGCACTAGAAATCACCTGACAAATATGCATGTATGCAATATTTTTGGTCGTATCCAAGGTAGTCATGTCCTCATCAATAATTAACCATAATATTATCTAGGAGTTTAGTAGCTTCTCCTAAAGTGATTTCCATAAAAGTGCCTCCTGCGGCCGAATCTAAACGATTTATAGAAGCAAAATTCAATCCGGCATAAAAATTTTGTATAATCATCCAAAGATTCAAACCATGTGCAGGGAAATTACGTATCATTAATTTCATCTGTAAGTGCATCTAGTGCCACCCCTAGTTGGTTTTGGAGTATTGACGACAAACCTAGTTGAGGGACTAATGTGTTTGTGAGAATTGCAGGATAACACAGGTAGAAGTCCCTCATTGATTCGGTTTTACTACCAGAGATGACCCCTAAAACTTTATGAAGACATTGAAGTCAAAGGTGGTATATGAAGATATTCACATTGAAGACTATGACAAGAGAAGACACGATATGAAGCCTATGGAGCTCGAAGACTTAGATCTTTCGTAGTTCTTTTTCTTTTGTGTTGAGTCATAGGAACCACCGTACTGTTAAGTGGGGTCCAAGAGAACCAGTCAGAATGACTGAAGTGATGCCTAAACCAAAAACCTATGTCTTCGAGTGAAGACTATGAGAGCGAATCTTGTCCAGAGTCGGACAAGTCAGCTTTGCTTGTAGCCCAAGTAAAGTTGCCGTGTGAGTTTGAAATCTGACCGTTGGAACACGTGTCAGTTCCTTAGTGACCCAGGGTCATTTCGGACAAATCAGGTCGGGTTGCCAAGTGGCTATAAATAGCCCACCCCCTACAACCATAAACGGTTGGCTGCTCAGATTGAAGTACGGCTTTTGTCGTTTGAGAGCAACCCACCTCAAAGCCTTTGAGAGAGAATTCCTTGCGAGGATAAAGCCCTAACCACCAGAGCCAGAGAGAATTGGGCATCACTTAAGTCTTCTTGTCTGTGTGATCTGAAGACTTATTACACTTGAGGACTGTGCATCCTCCAGCCGGTTAGGCGTCGCGTTCTGAGCATCCAAGAGACATTGTGGATTGCGGTGAACGAAGTCTGTGAAGGTTTGGGAGTCTACCTTGAAGACTTACCAGAGTGATTGGGCGAGGTCTATGTGACCTTAGTTCAAGGAGAATACGGTGAGGACTGGGTGTCTTGGACTAAGTGTCCTTGACTGGGTGTCCGGGACTGTGTGTCCTTTGGTTTAAATACCTAGCCGCTCCAACCAGACGTACAGTTGTCACAGCAACTGGAACTGGTCCAACAAATCATTGTCTTCAACGTGTCACTGGTTTCATCTTCACTTCCTTTGACTTACTGTTATTCATTGTGAAGCCATTGCATGCTTGCTTTATCTTTTATCTTCACAACATGAATGTATGATCTGTTTGGCTTCATAACTTCTTCCTACCTGATCCTTATTACACTGAAGCTGTTTGTCATTGTGCTTTCACTCAATTGAATACATGACCATGGCTGCCCTAGTGTAATCTAACTTCCGCTGCTTAGTAATAGGCATAATCTTCACTGTTTGTCTTCATAACTCTCACGTTTTGAAGACTTTCATAAAAATCGCCTATTCACCCCCCTCTAGTCGATATAACGCACTTTCAATTGGTATCAGAACAAGGTGCTCCCTTGTTCTGTGTGATTCGGGTTTAACCACCTGGAGTTTTAGCTATGTCGACTGTAGGGATAATCAAACTCTCCGCTGCTTGCCCCGTCTTCGATGGAACTGAATATCCCTACTGGAAGAATAAGATGCGCATGCATCTTGAAGCCATTGATGTCGACCTATGGTATGTCGTCGAGAACGGCGTTCCCAAGGCTGGAGAAGGTGTCACTGCTGCTGATGTCAAGAAATTCGTTCAACTGTACTCTACTGCTAAGAATATCATCTGTGGTCATCTGACCAAAGGACAGTATGGCCATGTGAGTGCCTTGAAGACATCCAAACTGGTCTGGGACTGGCTCTCCAAAGTTAATGAAGGCATCTCAACCCAGAGAGATCAAAGAATCAGTGTCCTTCGCAATCTCTTCAACCGCTTCAAGCGAAATGACAATGAGAATGTCCAGCACACATTTGACAGACTTACTGACATCACAAACGAGCTTCAAGCCCTCGGCGCCACTGAGATCACCAAACATGAAATCGTCAAGACGCTGCTGAGATCACTTGATAGTTCGTTTGACATCCTGGCCCTGATGATTCAAGAACGTCCTGATTTCAAGACACTTGATCCGTCTGACATACTTGAGAGGCTCAACACACATGAGTTTCAGCTTTCTGAGAAAAGAGATATCTACGGTCCAAACTATGGGCGAACTCGAGCCTTGAAGGCAAAAGCTGTCTCCTCATTTGAAGAAGAATCTGACTGCAGTTCTGATGATCCTGAAGACATTGGAAGAGAACTTGCAATGCTAGTGAAGAAGTTCCAAAAATTCACCAAGAAGAAAGGCTTCAGAAAATCTTCACGATCAAGCTCAAGGAATGATGAAGCTTCTGCTCATGACTACAAGAAGAAAACATGTCACAAGTGCAAGAAAACTGGGCACTTCATCTCTGAGTGTCCACAGTGGGACAATGAGAACAGAAGGAAGAAGAAGAGCAAGGAATATGATTCTGACGACAAGAAGAAGAAGAAACACTCAAAGTCTTCTTCCAAGTCTTCATCAAAGTCTTCATCACACAAGAAGAGCTCATCTGTCAAGGCACGTGCGTTTGTTGGAAAGGAGATGGATTCAGAGGAGGAGTCCGCATCTGAGGAGGCAGAGGTGGAGTTTGAGGAGGAGTCTGATTCTGGCATTGCGAGTCTGGCTACAGCATACGTCGCCAAGTCCATCTTCAACACTGAAGACAATGACTGCATCACCTACACCGACGCAAATGACAAGAACGACTCCACTCCTACCTACTGCTTCATGGCACGCGGTGCCAAGGTAAACACACGCACTACTCGCTATGAAACATCTAGTGACGATGACTCTGAATGTGATTCAAAACCTAGCTACAGAACACTTGCTAAAATTGCAACTGAACAACAGAAAGCTATGGAACATATTCAAAAACTGTTAGACAGAAGCGATGATCTGTTGGGTGCCGAAATGACTCGTTCTGAATCCTTAATTGAAGACATAAAAAATCTTCACGTTAAGTATCAGGAACTTGAAGATCGTCTTGAGACTCTCTCAACTACTCATGAAAAGCTCTCCTATGATTATCTTCAAAAGAAGCAAGATCTTGAGAAGTTGAGAGCGGATCATGAAGATCTTCAAAAGGAAAATGAGTCACTTCGCTCCGAACAGATCAGTCCCGCTCAGGAAGGATTTGAACCACCATGTCTTAAATGCATTGAGCGTGATAATGGTAATTCTGTTGCTGAATGTTCCACTGCTACTACTGTTGCAATATCTTCAACTATTAACGTGGTGACTAACCCCTCTCCTGAGGATACCACTGCTATTGCTGATGAGAATGCTAGGTTGAAGACATTGCTTGAAACAGGAATGTACAAAAGTCTGAAAGGGCATCAGACACTATGTGATGTCCTTAAGAAGCAGATTCTGAACTGAAACCCTAGGAAAGAGGGTGTTGGGTTCGTGAGGAAAATTAATGCAGATGGCTCTTACTGGAAACCTGAGCAGTACCCCAAAACCACATGGGTTGCTGCAAAGGAATCCTCAGCAAATCCATCCAATCTGTCTGGCTTCACTTGTGCTAACCCCATTATCATTGATGAATCCTTTGATGCAAACTATAAACTGTTTAAGAATCAGAATGGTGAAGTGTTTGCCAGGTACATTGGTACTAACTGCAGGAATGGACCTCCTATGAAGATGATCTGGGTTCCGAAAAAGTGTCTGGAAAATCTTCCTGTGAATGTCTTCATGACACCTCACTTGAAGAAGACAAACCTCAGACCAAAGGCTTCATACAGTCCAATGGCTTCATACAAACAGAGGACACACCTGAGTCACACTAACGCAAATGTTTTGCAGGGAAACCATACTCAGGCATATGGATATGAGAGCGGTTCATCGAACTGTCATGTTCATATGACCAAAAATTATTCTGCTTATTCCTATGAGTATTATTGTCCCCCCGCTAGACTGTTTGCTAGGGCTCCAAAGCCAAAGTTCTCAGATGCTGCACTTAGACTTATTGCTTCTAAGCCACCCTTGAAGATGTGGGTGGTTAAGAAAGCTTAACTCTCTTTTGCAGGGAAAGGTCTCCAGCAGAAAAACAAAATATTCTGATGCTATTGCTGGGGACCTTAAAAATCTTGTAGGGCGCAAGATAAAATGCCCGAATGGCATCATTATGTACTTTTCTCCTGAATCGCATGCTACTCTCCCTATTAGTCCTAATCTGGATCTAAGTTTTCATAACCCACTGGTTTGTCAAATGTTTATGCTTCACAACTCTCTTCGTGAAGCCTATCCCCCTAACTGCACTGTAGGGTACGACACCAGCGACTTCAAAGTCTTCAGAATGGATTATTGACAGTGGGTGTACAAATCACATGACTGGCAGAAGAAGCCTTCTTATGGACTCAACTTTACGTCCATCCGACAAGAGTCACATCACATTTGCTGACACTGGTAAAAGTAAGGTATTGGGTCTAGGTAGAGTTGCAATCTCAAAGGATCAACACATGGATAAAGTCATGCTTGTTGAATCCCTTGGCTTCAACTTAATGTCTGTCTCAATGCTTTGCGATTTGAATATGATTGTAATGTTTGGAAAATATCGTTGCCTGGTGCTAATGGAATCTGACAAATCTCTAGTGTTTGAAGGGTATCGAAAAGGTGATTTGTACGTGGTAGATTTCTCAGCAGGACCACAACTCGCAGTATGTCTTCTTGCAAAAGCTTTAGAATCCTGGCTTTGGCATTGAAGGCTTGGGCATGCTGGCATGAGGAACCTCCACACCCTTGTGAAGAAAAAGCACGTCATAGGCATCGAGGGCGTCAAGTTCAAAAAGGATCATTTATGCGGTGCCTGTGAAGCAGGGAAAATGACAAGGGCAAAACATCCTTTGAAGACAATCATGACTACTACACAACCCTTCGAACTGCTTCACATGGATCTTTTCGGTCCCACTCACTACTCAACTTTTACTACTTCTGCATGCCTCTATGGCTTCGTCATTGTTGATGATTACTCTAGATATACTTGGGTACACATAATCCTTTACAAGACTGAAGTGCAGGATGTCTTCAGACGCTTCGCCAATCGAGCCATGAACAATTTTGGCGCCAAGATAAAGCACATCAGAAGTGACAATGGCACTGAATTCAAGAACACTGGCCTTGATACATATCTGGATACCTTGGGCATCACACATGAATTCTCAGCTCCATACACGCCACAGCAGAATGGCGTCGTCGAACGCAAGAACAGAACACTCATTGAGATGGCCAGAACAATGCTAGATGAATACAAGACTCCAAGAAAATTCTGGACTGAAGCCATTGATACTGCATGCCATACAATCAATCGTGTTTATCTTCACAAGCTTCTGAACAAGACATCTTATGAACTCCTAACTGGCAAGAAGCCAAATGTCAGTTACTTCAGAGTATTTGGTGCAAGATGCTGGATCAAGGACCCACACCACACCTCAAAGTTTGCACCAAAAGCACATGAGGGATTCATGCTTGGATATGGAAAGGATTCGCACTCCTACAGAGTCTTCAATCTCTTCCACTACAAAGTGGTTGAAACTGTGGATGTGCGGTTCGATGAAACCAATGGATCACAAAGAGAGCAATTGCCAAATGTGCTAGATGAAGTTCCAGCTAGTGAATCAATCAAGCTTATGGGAACTAGAGAGATTGTACCTTCTGAAGCTCATCCTAAAGAAGAACTTATCATCTCAGCACCTGATCCACATGAAGACAATGCTCAGCCTGAAGATATACCTCCAAATGACAACACAGATCAGCAAGAGCAAAGTCTTTGCTCTTTACATCCTCGTGTTGCAAATGAAGTACAGATTGACAGAATACTTGACAGCATCAATGCACCTGGTCCATTCACTCGTTCAAGGGAAACTCAGCTAGCAAACTTCTGTGGGCATTTCGCATTCGTCTCAATATCAGAACCCAAGAAAGTTGAAGAAGCCTTCATGGAACCTGAATGGATTCAAGCTATGCAAGAAGAGCTTCAACAGTTTGAGCTGAATAATGTATGGGAACTGGTTAAGCGTCCTGATCCACGGAAGCACAACATAATAGGCACCAAATGGATATATCGCAACAAGCAAGATGAGCATGGTCAAGTTGTCAGAAACAAAGCTTGTCTAGTTGCTCAAGGATATACTCAAGTGGAGGGCATTGACTTCGATGAAAAATTTGCCCCTGTGGCTAGGCTTGAAGCCATACGCATACTGCTGGCCTATGCAAATCATCATAACATACTTCTATATCAAATGGATGTGAAAAGTGCCTTTCTCAATGGCAAGATTGAAGAAGAAGTGTATGTTGCACAACCACCTGGCTTTGAAAATCCAAAACATCCTGATATGGTATACAAGCTCAACAAGGCACTATATGGCCTCAAACAAGCCCCTAGGGCCTGGTATGATACACTCAAGTACTTTCTGAAGAGCAAAGGCTTCATACCTGGTTCCCTGGATCCCACTCTTTTCACGAAGACATATGATGGTGAACTGTTTGTGTGCCAAATATATGTGGATGACATTATCTTTCGGCTGCACCAATCAGAAGTATAGTGAAGAGTTTGGATATATGATGCAAGAGCAATATCAGATGTCCATGATGGGGAGCTGAAGTTCTTCTCGGTCTTCAAATACGAGCAACAACGCAACGGAATCTTTATATCTCAAGAGAAATACCTTAAGATTGCCTGAAGAAGATTTTATGCAAGACTGCAAAGGCTTCACAACACCAATGCCAGCCAAATCATCTGGGTCCCGACGACAATGGTAAAGAGTTCGATCAAAAGGTATACCGCTCCATGATTGGTCTTTGCTTTATTTATGTGCATCTAGGCCAGATATCATGCTTAGTGTTTGCATGTGTGCTCGATTTCAAGCGGCACCAAAGGAGTCGCATCACTTAGCTGTGAAGCGAATTCTTCGATATTTGGCTCACACCCCAACTCTAGGATTATGGTATCCAAAGGGCTCAGAGTTTGATTTGGTTGGATTTCTGATGCTGATTATGCTGGTGACAAAGTTGATCGCAAGTCTACATCAGGCACATGTCACTTTCTGGGACGATCACTTGTATGTTGGTCTTCAAAGAAGCAGAACTGTGTATCTCTCTCCACTGCTGAATCTGAATACATTGCTGCTGGATCTTGCTGCGCTCAGCTTCTGTGGATGAAGCAAACACTCAAGGACTATGGCATTCATCTGAAGCAGAGTGCCACTTTACTGCGACAACGAAAGCGCCATCAAGATTGCCAACAACCCAGTTCAGCACTCGAAGACAAAGCACATTGAAATTCGTCATCACTTTCTCAGAGATCATGTTGTGAAGGAAGACATTGATATCATACACGTCAACACTGAAGAGCAATTGGCAGATATCTTCACCAAGCCCTTGGATGAGAAGAGATTTTGCAAGTTACGGTGTGAGCTACATCATCCTCTACCTGAAGCCAGTTCTTGTTGGTCAAGCAAAAGGAAGCCTTTGAAGCCTTTGAACATCTTGAAGCCTTCCAAGTTAAGATTCATGGCTTCAGAAACAGCAGCAAGGAAGGGAGGCAGACAGCGACGTAGTGGAACGTCCAAAGATCTGCCTGATGAATTGGTAGAGATGTACAAAACTGATCCTGAAGAAAGCTATGGTCAGCGCAAGACACGAATCCAATGGATTCGAAGATATTGGGCAGAGCAATGGTTTCAATACCACTTTGTCACTCAGGAATATGCGGAGAAGTGCGCCATCAAGAGACCGTGGGGAGACGTATTATACAAAAATCTCGTACCCAGGTCCAGAGACGAAGCTATTGCTCAAGGCTTCTATCCATGCATGGTGAGAAGACCACAGCCAGCTGAAGCACATCCGTCATCACTTCTCTGGTGTCGCGATGACAATCTGTTCAAGCGCAACTTCCAATTTGCTCAGAACTCTGCAAAGCAAAACAAAAAGAAATTTGGGCTTGACTTCAACCCTGGTCCCTCCTCACCAAGGGCAGATGGCACACGCGACGCCGATCCCAATATCATCGGGCCGTATGCCAATCTTGCAGGCCTCATCACCCGCATCCTAGTCCAAGGGACTGCCGTGAATGACCCTCCAGCAGATACTGAGTCTGATGATGCCCCTGCTGCGCCGAAGCCAAAGCAGAATAAGCCAAAAGCTTCAAAGCCAGCCGCTTCTCCCAAAATCTCAAGAGCGAAGCCATTGGCAACTGCACCTCCTGAAGCCAGTGTGCAGTCTGAAGACTTATCACGAGTCTCCAAGCCCCAAGAAGCCAAGAAGCCTCAGCCACACACAGGCAAAGAGCTCACAGCTGCTGCCATTCTGCGGTGCGAAACCATTGATCTCTCAAGCGATGAAGATCTTGGAGATGATGCTCTTGAGCAGCTCATCAAGAGCAAGGAGGAGGCTGAAATCTTAAACAATCTGCCTCTGTTTGATGTCGCCATCATCCACAATTTCATCGATGAATGGTTTGCCTCACCGGACATCAGCTTCGACGATCTGCAGCTGCCCATAGGACTCAGCGTTGCCTTTCAAGGCGCAATTGCTTCAGAACTTGCAATAGCCCAACGCATTGTAGAACTGAAGCAGAAAATTGATTATGAAAAGGCTCAGTTCAAGAAGCACATAGCCAAGCTCAGCGTGCAAGAAGTGAAAAACTTCAAGATCATGTTGCACGAGATGAAAGAGAACTTTCTGAAGACGCGTGCCGAAGCTCAAGGCTCGCGAGAGCGCATGAAGACTCTGGCTGATCGCTGCGTGCAGGCCTACAATGAGGCCGAGAAGCGCAAGGCACTTGGGCGTCCCGGCATTGACCCCAGGATGGCCGCGAAGAAGAAAAAGAAGCCTGTTGTGCCTGAACCAGAAGCGCCAAGGTCAGAAACTGCTCCGATTGTCTTCCCCACTGCAACGACTGGCTCGAAGCCAAAGAGTCGATCAACCGCCTCAGAGCTCAAGAAGACACGGACTGCAGAGGCTGAAGCTAGGAAGAGGAAACACTCTGAAGCCTCTCCTTCTGACCCCACCATCAAGAAGCGCAAGACCAAGAAATCTCGGGCTGCTCCCATAGAGCCCTTGATAGTTGAACCCCTCTCCGTCCGCTATCCTGACGCAGATCGTCAGTTGACTGTGCATGAGCCTGCCTTCACAGAGGCTCCGCACGCCGAAGACATTCCAGCAGCTGACCACAACGCTGCTGAAGACATTGGTCTCCAAGACAATGTACAAGGTGATGCAGCCCTTCCTCAGCTTGAGACAAGCGAACTGATCAGCATTGGTCGTCCATTGACGCCAATCACACAAGATGCATCATGGGCAGATCGCCCACAGGAGGAAGATAATGAGCCCCAGCCCACTGCAACTCCACCGGCGTCGCCTACATTCCGTAGGCTTCGCAAAGGGCCAAGGGCTCAGGCTGCTGACGACATTCCGGCTGCATCAGCCGAAGAGCATGCAGAAATACCACAAGCTCCAACTCCCCCGCACCAACAAGAAGCAGTTCTCCAGGAGAACGTGCCTGAGTTCGTCCCTCCCACTACACGTGTGGAGGCGGCAAATGTTGAGGCTGCCACAAACAACGCCGAAGCAAATGTGGAGCCCTCCCCAACAACAGCTTCAGAAGACAATGAAGCTACTGCTCCTGAACCTTCTGTGCCTGAGTCTGCTGCGGGTCCCCAATTCAACTATCATATTGCGCACAGGCCCCAGGTCCAGAAGCCGATCCCACGACTGCCAAGGTTCCCAGGTTCTGCATCAGCTCCTGGCTCCTTCAACATCAACGGCTTCAGGACAGACAACACGTTTTTCAACAGCTCCAAGAACCCTTATTCAAGGGAACGGATTGTATCAGATAGGTTCTGGAGCTATCAACAGCGCAGCTATTATTCATTCATCCTATACAACCAAGGCCGCATCTTTCCTCACAAGCGCCTTGAGGTTGAAGCTGTTGCTGGTCTGCCTGGTCTGGAAGAAGCATTGGATTGCTTCAAGCAAGTGGGTCTGCTGCCGTTTATCACCGATGAAGAGCACTGGAACGAAGAGCTTCTGCTCCAGTTCTATGCCACCCTGCATATCAAAGGCTATAACAGAGATCCGAAGACATGGGTCCTGGAGTGGATGACCGGCAATGTCCATCATGAAGCCAATGCTTTCGACATAATTGAGCTTACCGGCCTTCCCACTCCTGGCGAATTCTTTGAAGAAGGCTGCCAACTCCATCCTGAAGCAATTGAGAGCATATTTCAGCGTCCTGAGCCAGATATGAGTCAGATGCTCTCAATGATGAAGCCATTGCCTCCAAATGCACCCTATCCAACTAGGTTCTTCGTTGAAGACTTAGAGTACCTGCCCAGAACAATATATCACATCATAAGGCGGACTCTCTGGCCCGTTAAGGGACACTCTCGATATGCAACGATTGACGGTGCAATGAAGACTCTCATCTTCTGCATTCTTCATGGCAAATGCTTCAACGCACAGGATCTCTTCATCCGTCAACTTGCAGCGTCTGCCTCAGAATTGTTTGGATTGAAGTTCTATGCTCCTTGGGTTATGAGACTGATCAAGCTTCATTCTGCAATCTCCTATCAACCCTCAGCCCGCAACCATAGGATATTTTTGCCAGATGTGGACACATCTGATGAAGCAATATATCCAGAGACTGCCAAGCAACCATTAAGTCTTCAGAATGCAGAACACCAGAGCTTCACTCAAAATATCGAAGGTGTTGAAGCTCTCTCCCGAGTGTATCCAATGGCTGGCACCACACGTGCCCCTGCATCAACTGAAGCCACTAACAGCACAGCTGCAAAGAGACCCAAGAAGCGCACTCGTGCACTCAATGACCGAGAGCTTCTTGTGGCTCTTCACCAAAAGCAAGATAGGCATCACGACTGGCTCAAGAGGCAGATGAGAAGCATCATGCAAGACGTCAATCGCATCAGAAATCTGGCAACCAAGAATGCATTTGTCGCACACGAGACCTGTCGCCGCACTTGGAAAGGCCTAACCATGATGTGCACTGAAGCTGACCTGCATGAGGATGGCTTCAAAGAGAGATTCAAATTTGACTCCACGCCTCCAAGAAAAGCTGTGATGCAAAGCACACCATCACTTGAAGAGTCAGAGTTCTCTTCTTCTGCTGCCACCGTGTCTGCCCGGATTATTGAAGAAGAAGACGACGCGACATCATCTCCACCTGCTTCAACACGCGTCGAATCTGCACCAAGCTCGTCTGCACCGCCACCAAACAACTCCACCGACCCTGCTGCGCCTGGGAACGCGTAGAAACCTCTATGTCTTCAAACCTTTTTGGTCATCACTGACAAAAGGGGGAGAAGCATATGATGTTTATAGTCTTCAAGCGGGTCACTATGGGCGGGTGCCTTCATATTTTGCTACATTTTGCTTCGTGCTTACAACTCCCGTTTTTGCTACATTTGCTTCATTGAGTTGTAACACTTAGCCTTGATGGTCGTCTGCTACCTGTTTGTCACTCCGTTTTGCGAAGATAAATTCCGCATGTGCGACGATAAATTCCGCACTCATCTCATACTGCAGACGTCCATTTTCCATTATGCATGTCATTATCTTCATATAGTTTCACATGCATGATGGATTGTCATCATAAGTTGAAGTGGATCTCCACAAGTACAACCTGCCATGTGCATTTGCATTCAAGAAGCAAATTACTTATATGCACATCTTCAGGGGGGGAGCCCTTGCAACTTATGAAGACAATTCCTTTACAATTTCACAAATTATGTTCCCCGTTGAAAACTTCAACTAGTTTGTCATCAATCACCAAAAAGGGGGAGATTGTAAGTGCATCTAGTGCCACCCCTAGTTGGTTTTGGAGTATTGACGACAAACCTAGTTGAGGGACTAATGTGTTTGTGAGAATTGCAGGAAAACACAGGTAGAAGTCCCTCATTGATTCGGTTTCACTACCAGAGACGACCCCTAAAAATGTACGAAGACATTGAAGACAATGGTGGTTTATGAAGATATTCATATTGAAGACAATGACATGAGAAGACTCCCTATGAAGCTTATGGAACTCGAAGACTTAGATCCTTCGTAGCTTTATTTCTTTCATGTTGTGTCATAGGAACCACCGTACTGTTAAGTGGGGTCCAAGAGAACCAGTCAGAATGACTGAAGTGATGCCTAATTCAAATCCTATGTCTTCGAGCGAAGACTATGAGAGCAAATCTTGTCCAGAGTCAGACAAGTCAACTTTACTTGTAGCCCAAGTAAAGTTGCCGTGTGAGTTCAAAATTCGACCGTTGGTACACGTGTCAGTTCCTTAGTGACCCAGGGTCATTTCGGACAAATCAGGTCGGGTTGCCAAGTGGCTATAAATAGCCCACCCCCACAACCATAAACGGTTGGCTGCTCAGATTTTAGTGCACGGCTTTTGTCGTTTGAGAGCAACCCACCTCGAAGCCTTTGAGAGAAAATTCCTAGCGAGGAGAAAATCCCTAACCACCCAGAGCCAGAGTAAATTGGGCATCACTTAAGTCTTCGTGTCTGAGTGATCTGAAGACTTATTACACTTGAGGACTGTGCATCCTCCAGACGGTTAGGCGTCGCGTTCAGAGCATCCAAGAGAAATTGTGGATTGCCAGTGAACGAAGTCTGTGAAGGTTTGGAAGTCGCCTGAAGACTTACCACGAGTGATTGGACGAGGTCTGTGTGACCTTAGTTCAAGGAGAATACGGTGAGGACTGGGTGTCTTGGACTAAGTGTCCTTGACTGGGTGTCCGGGACTGTGTGTCCTTTGGTTTAAATACCTAGCCGCTCCAACCAGACGTACAGTTGTCACAGCAACTGGAACTGGTCCAACAAATCATTGTCTTCAACGTGTCACTGGTTTCATCTTCACTTCCTTTGACTTACTGTTATTCATTGTGAAGCCATTGCATGCTTGCTTTATCTTTTATCTTCACAACATGAATGTATGATCTGTTTGGCTTCATAACTTCTTCCTACCTGATCCTTATTACACTGAAGCTGTTTGTCATTGTGCTTTCACTCAATTGAATACATGACCATGGCTGCCCTAGTGTAATCTAACTTCCGCTGCTTAGTAATAGGCATAATCTTCACTGTTTGTCTTCATAACTCTCACGTTTTGAAGACTTTCATAAAAATCGCCTATTCACCCCCCCTCTAGTCGATATAACGCACTTTCAGTGGTCACAAATCCGTCAAGCAAATCTCCAATTCTTACCAGTTCTTACCCAGCAGTAGGCGGTGATCGGCAACCGATGTAGTCAAAACTCTCAAAGCTTGGATAGAGCGATTACCAGGGAGAGTCAAATGCACGATGTAGATGTATATGGAGTTGGAAAGGCTTATGAAATGGTAGCAAAAATATCAGCAATAATCAATTTAGAGATGCAAAGTTGAATAAACGCTCAACGACGGTACTGTGCTGGTCCTAGGCTAGACCATGCTAGAGACGCGAGCCTAGAACATGAACAAAATCATGGCGCTGCACGTAAACAAGGAAGGAACACACTCTGAATATTTTTCTCTTTTTTCACTTATTTTCCTCTTTTTTTTGCTCCGCAACAATTTTTTTTGAAAAAGTCTACAAATGGTCTAAAAACTGCCTAGCCAGAATTTTCTAGAGTTTTTTTAGTTTGGAACTATTTTTTTACTGCGGGTAGCACGGAATTTCGGGAGTCCTACTCTGTCACGACTCGAAGTATCATGTGATCCGGAACTCGAAAACAAAGCAACAAATACCGGACTCGAACTAGGATTGGTGGCAGAGATGAATCTGGTGGAACTCGGACTGGTGGCTGTATATGGCGACAGTATATCTGGACTCAGATTGGTGGTGGTATATGGAGATGGTATATGCGGACTTGGATTGGTGGTTGTATATGGCGATGGTATATGTGGACTCGGATTGGTGGTTGTATATGGCAGCGGCGATGTATACGGTGGGGTGGTGGTATATGGCAATGATGATGACGATGGTGTGGCGACGGCGTGACAACCTGTGAACAGAACTCGAAACTCTAAGGGACTAGACGCTAAGACCAGCAACTCGACACGATGATGCAACCGCAAATTCAAGAAAGCAAAACTCTAAAAAGACTATGCAAAGGCTCAGATTGGTTCGGATATGATGAACTAACACTAATTTTGTTTTTTGGCTTTTTTTTGTGGACTGTAGGTATGAAGAATAGACTCGATTAAACTACGAAAAACTATAAAATCTCATCGAGCAACCTGGAAATCTGATACCACTTGATAGAGGCAAACGTGTCTCGTCTTTCGATGAGATGGTGGCTATCGTTTTGGAGGAAGTCGACTTTGACGATCCGACTACGAACGTGCGAGGACGTCGCGCCTTAGCAATCGCTAAACCAACTCCGAGAGGTTATTGACCACGCCGGAGCACGATCAACCTGACAACGAAGGTCTGTTTCTTGTAGGCAAATGAAGAACAAGCAAGAAACTAAGATTGCAATCTGGATGCTGCGAATATAATAGGAAAGCTTTATTGATCAAGGTGGGGTTCTGTGACGCCTTTGTCTGGTGGTTGAACACAAACGAAGTACGCGAAGTTGTAGCTATGGCGAACTTTAATCTAAACAAAACCCAAAGTCTAAATGATACCCTAAGGGTTGTATATATGGAGGAGGGAGGGGGAATTTCGTGGACCTTGGAAGAGGGGTCCGAAACTAAACCTAACTCTTGTTTCCCCACACATACGGACTCTAAAAACAACCTATAATCAAGTATTTCAAAATTACATGGGCCTGGCCCAAAAATGAGGTGACGCAGCACCTAGAATAGCCTCTGGACGAAATTTATGAAGTGGCATCTTGTATATTTCGTCCAAGGCTTCATGTACTCATTATGGTGGCTTCAAAGTCCTGGAATCATCACTTGTAACTCCGTTCTTGTTCCCCTTGCACATGCCATCATCTCCATGCTTGAACTTGCTCCAAGGTTCATCTTTCTTGTCCAAGCTAGGCCTTTCATTTGTAAGAAAGACAAATGTATCCAATTTAGGCAACATCATATTCTCATGAACATTAGAATCGCTACCAAGAAAGAAAGTACCTAATGATTCAATTGGCGCGCGCGAGGTCTAGTAATTGGTCCAATATGTATAGCAGCAGGGGCTGTGGGTGTAACAATGTTATTGATGTCCTCATCACTTCGCACTCCAACACAATTTTGATACATTTTGCTTTGAGAAATTGAGTTGCGGTTACCGTTTTCTAACGTGTTTCGGCTACTTAGGGACAGTTCTACATCAACATCACCACCGCTCATCTTCGCCATGAATTCATCATCGACAACAACCACTCCATCATTTTGACACCATACTGTGAGCAAGAATGGTAACATCATCTTGGTCTCGTGATATCCCATCATTATACACTATTGCCATTACATTGATAACCACCATAGCCCAATTTTGCGTATCTTACCCATCGAGACTAGCCTTTGAGTATTGCCGGCAACGTCATTTGTGCACATTAGTGGTCATACTTCACATTGGATACTTACCATATCATCTTGGCACATATCTTGGTTTGATTTTTTGTGTCACAAAGTTGTCATCGGATACACAATTGCTATCTTGGTTCGTGAAGTCTTGCATGATAAAGAGCTCAGAAGGGAAAGAGCCAAACAAGCTTTTAAGCAAAACGGAAAGATAAGCAACGAGCTTATAAGCAAGCATCATAGCATCATACTACATTTAGATTGTCATACTCAATCACCTTGGATCATATCATCGGAATACCATACATAGAGCATACTTGGGACAGAAGTCGTTGCATTTTTGCTTAGTAGGTTGTGCACAAGTCTTCATATCCTCCTATTGTGCAATCTTGCTAGCGTCTCTCTAGTGTTGTGCAACAAGAGAATTTTCATGGATTCCACATTTTGGCTCATTCCTTGGTTGCATGACCCCATTTATCTCTCCATGTGTGAGTTCCCGTGTACCATATCTTGCTATTGGTCTACTTGTTGCATTTACAAATTCGTGAATCTTTTCCAACATTATTGAAGCTCACTAACAATTGCATCAAATTTTATGCCACCATCCTAACAGAGCTCCACTATAAGCTTTTACTTGTGTAGGTGTCAGGAACCGACAAGAATTGGTACCAATTGTGCTATTTCCTAGTTCCACATTTGAGTGATCATTGATCCATCTTCAACATCGGTCAAGGTACATTTGGTATAAGTTCTCTTTCTCACACTCACATATTTGCTTGGAATGATGGATAGGCCAAGTACATCTACCAATCCACTCTTCATCGAGCAAGATGATGACATGTCCTACGTTAGAAAGAGCTACCTCTTTGGTGCACAATGAGATTTTCATCAAGAGCAACAAGCAATGAACAAACGCATCGACAACCTCGCCACCGACTTGTGACTCTTCGAGCAATGTACAAGAGACTACTTCGATAACAAGCTCGATGACCACAAACAAGAGAATGACGCAAGAATGGACGAGATTCGTGCTTTGTTGCTCAACCGCTCTTCTTCCACTTTGTACTACTCAAGACGGAGCCGCTCAAGTCGACACTCCGACGACAGCATCTCCAGCTCAAGTACTCCGACATCGAATACTCTTTTACATACCGCGCGCTGATGAGTACATGAGTACCTTGGACACGACCAAAAATATTGCATGCATGTATATTTGTGAGGTGATTTCTAATGCAAACTATGCAATAATTTATTTATGTCATCTAGGACAAAAATACTTCACAAACTTTTGTGCCATGTCTAATTGTAGGTGTATGGGACATTTGTACAATCCACATATGAAGATAAGGGAGAAAGATATGTTTATTTGCTGTTCAAAAAGTTCTCTCACGTTACTTTTTGTCCAAGAGAAGATAGAGTCCAAGTCTCTCACGTTCTAGACTCAGATTCAGACTGCACAGACATACTTGACTCAAAACGTCAATAACTTTTTCATCCAGACTCCGAATTGGGTGATTCTTTTTTTTGCAAAGTAAATTTCGTGCCCTTTCCAACCCAATTGGATTCACCTTCAAATTCCTCCGGAGCGTTGAGTTATGGACAAAACAATCTGTTGCTGCAGCAGAATCCGAGCCAAACTACAAGTCCAAAGGTGTTACATCACCTCCACTTGGGCCCATGGGCCTTGTATGACCTAGGGTTAGTTTCATGCTTCCTTGGGACGTCCTCCCACCACCTTGGCCGCCACCGCTTGCTCCTATATAAGAAGATCCATCTAGTAGCTTTTTCCTTGGGATTTCTTTACTTAAAATTTAGCCAACGCAACTTCGTGTACTTCGTTTGTGTCCAACGACCAGACCAAGACCGCTTTCGGATTCCCACCTTTATCAATACTTCATCTATATTCGCAATATTCAGATTGCATTATCATATTCTTGCTTGTTGTTCGATTGCATGCAGGAATAGACCTTCGTGGTCAGGCTCATCATGCTTCTAGCATCGTCAGTAACCTTAGAAGATTGGTTTAGCGATTGCTAAGGCGCAACATCGTGCATGTTTGTAGTCGGATCGTCATAGTCAGATCCACCAAATCGATAGTTATCATCTCATCGAAAGATCGGGACACCCCCGCCTCTATCACGCGCCAAGACCGTCAAGCAAACCGCAACCCTCTATACGACAACGACTCTCAAGAGCAACGGCACCGTCAAAACCAAGCTACTTTTGCGCAAGCACTAGAACGGCTATGCCAACACCATCAAGAAGAGGAAGAGTGAGAGAGACAACACCAAGATGCACAAGATGCCGAGGCACAATGTCAAGAACAACAACTACATGAAGCTCAAGCACTTGAGGCGCAACATGCCCTCTGAGATTCAAGTCGAGCCATAGCCACACGCAACCGGCAAAATCGTGAACACCAAGAAGCGCTTTGCGATGAAGTTCAAGAGAGGATTTACAAATCAAGAGGGCATCGTCAAGTTTCTCAAGCTCCTCCACAAGCTCGACAAGAACCTCAAGTTCACCAAGAGCAAGAAGACAATATAAATCCTCCAAGACAAGAGCAAGTTGAGGGAGACAATCCTCCTCGTCAAGGACGTCATCATCCCCGACCCCAACACAATGAAGAGCAACGATACGGCAAGCTAAAGTTCACCATGCCCAAGTTCAATGGAAGCAATGATCCCGGAGAGTACCTTTCATGGGCATTGAAGGTTGAAAAAAATCTTTCGCTTGCACAGCTATGAGGATGAGAAGAAGATCGCGATGGCATCCGTTGAGTTCCAAGACTATGTCCTCATTTGGTGGGAGCAAGTCATTGAGCACCGTGAGTCAAGAGGTGAACCACCCATCATTACTTGGGCGCAAATGAAGGAAGTCATGAGAGCACGTTTCATGCCAACCACGACCTCTTCAAGAAATTCCAAGTCCTCAAGCAAGGAACCAAGAGCGTTGAAGAATACTACAAGGAAATGGACATTGCCATGATATGAGCCAATGTCACGGAAGATGATGAGAAAATTATGGCCGGTTTCTTGAATGGACTCAGTCATCCTATCAAGAAGATCGCCGACTTCCAACCATACTCGAACCTCATCGAGCTAGTGCATCAAGCTACTCAGGCAGAACGTCAAGTGCAAGATGACTTCAAGTATGCCAAGTTTTCATCCAAGAACTATGGCTTCTCCAACACTCAAGCTTCGATGACTCCAACACCTTCTACCTCAACCAAGCCATCTACAAGCAACGGCGACAAGTAAAGTTACAAGAAAACTTCGACAACCTGAATTCGCCCTCCTACAACAAGTACCTTCAAGCTGAGAGCTTCATCATCCTCTACCCCAACCGATGAGACCATCAAGACATGTTCCTTCAAATGCTTCACATGTGGTGGCCGAGGCCACAAGTCTTTCGAGTGTACCAACAAACGCACCATGATCTTCAACGAAGATGGTACATATGACTCCATGAGTGAAGGAGAAATGGAAGCCCTTGAGCAAGTGGCCATGCACCGACAAGTGAACAAAGATGAAGATGATCAAGTCTTTTGTGATGAAGACTCGAGCCACACTCTTGTTGTCTCCAAGGTCTTGAAATTTCAACATCAACAAGAAGAATACCAAAGATGACATATTTTCCATACCAAGGTCGGCATCAATGGAAAGTGATGCGGAGCATCCTATGGACATCACCATGTCAAGAGTCCATTCGGCGAGTGACACATGTGACATCTACTTCACATACACAAAGGCGAATCATCTCCTTTACAAGTGCTCATTTGACCCCTTCGAGGATGGTATACTACTTGACACTTCTCCCATGTGCGTGCATAGGTATTGTCGGAACGCTACGGACGATGTGGAGGAGTGCAAGCGCCAAGGAACACCTACACCATCCGCGAGGGAAGCGTGGAAGCGAATACAGAAGAAGAAGGGGCTGCGGAGTCTACAGCAACCGGAAGTCCGACACTCTATAGCGCCCGGACGACCGACGTCCACCGGACGTCCGACGCGACCACGCCCGGACCAGCCAGGAGATCTACAGCGGTCAAACGACCGGTAATATTAATGGAAGTCCGAAGACACCGGACGTCTGGTGTCTCTTCAATAGAACAGTTTCAACGGATGTCCGATGACCAGCGGACGAGTGGTCCGTCCTGAATCTCCGGACGTCCGACCCCCACCAGACGTCCGATACCTACCTGTGTGCAGCCGGGCCTTTGGCCTTGTATCTCTCTCCCACTTACCCCTTCGTAGCTTAGACTATAAATAGACCACCTCCACCTCCTTTCTAGGGTTAGCAAAGTGATGGCTCATTTGTATGTGAGCTTTGCTCCTTATACCACTCTACTCTTGAGAGAGAGCGAGACTAGTACTCCATTGGAGGCCAAGACCTCCACCTAGGAGAAGATCCTGCGGGATATATCGTCAAGACCCCTTCATGGGAAGATCCGTTTAGGATATCATCAAGACCTCCTTTTGGAGATGAAACTTACCTTGTATCTTTCCCTTTGTTGTTCATGTACCTTGTGGATCTTGTGTGTTTGATTGTCTAGTAGATGTGTGATTGGACTTGTTCTTGAGTATTTCCTCTTGTGATTAATCTCCATTCTTCCCCGTGTTCTTCGTGTTCTTCGAGGGATCCCACTCCAATCGTGAAAGATCGGCCTACACCGGGTTATCCCCGTATCATATGGTATCATGAGCCGCGTAAATCACGTATTTGGAGTCCCTCCCACCGTTTTCTAGCTTTCTTTTGCTTGATTTCGTCCTAAAATTTGAAAATCCCCACCAAAAATAGCCCCAATTTTTTTTTGTGATTTGTTGCTTTGATGAAGTTTTGTTGGATTTAATCCATGGATTTTCTTGGTTTTGAGTGGATCTAGCATTTCCCCAACTTCCCCCACTTTCCATCCATGAAATCTCCTTTGACCCCAAAATCTCCATTTTCCGCCCATAATCGCGCCCCGAATCTCGCATCTCACGTTGACCCCGACCCACCGAACGACCGATGTTTTACGGACGTCTGGAGCCCCAGGAGCCACTGGACGTCCGACCCTTTCCGGACATCCGGAACCTAGGAGCCACCCAAGCAGAATCCGTCCATTTCCGGACGTCCGTAACCTGTAGATATTGACTTCGGCCGATTCTTGTTTCGGCCATAACTAATTCATCCGAACTCCGATTTTGACGTTCTTTAGCACGTTTTGAAGCTCTTGGCATCCCTGTTCCCACAAAAATACCGCCAACAACTTTTGAATCCATCAAATTTGTGAACTTTGGCATCTTTCCCTAGGGCTTCCACCACCACCGACTTCCACAACCTAACCCATCTTGATCCCCATTGCATATGTGGTTGCTTGAGTAGTGATTCGAGTCTCCTAAGGTGTTTCAGGTACTTAGGGACGATTGCTTCCTCATCAACAACCACCACCACTTTCACATTGCCTACTCGCATAACCCATCATTCATCACCACCGCATCCCGCTACCACCATTTGACATTTGACGTTTGAGATTTTGAGTTTGTGGTTTTTACGTTTCCTAAGGTGTTTCGGCTAATTAGGAATAGGTCAACATCGACAACACCGCCTCTCATCAGCGACACGGACGGTAACCTCGACGACATCATTGTATATTCCCCTTGCAATTGCATTGATAACCCCTAGCCCATTTTGCGTTACTTGCCCATCGAGACTAGCCATTCGAGTATTGCCGGCAACGTTACTTGTGCACATTAGTGACCATTGGTCTACACCGTCCATTGCATACATACCATATTGTCTTGGTATCATATCATCTCTTGTGTCACAAGATTGTTCCCGTATATATACAATTGCTATCTTGGTTTGTGCATTTCGCATTGTGGCCATATCAAAAAAAGGAATAAGCTTTTAAGCAAAGAAAAGGAGAAAAACAAAGAAGCTTGTAAGCAAGAGCCATAGCATCGTATCATAGTGCACTACAATATATCATACTTGATCATCTCGGATCATCTTGTGCTAAAGCACTGGAACATACATACATACATACATAGCATACTTGGGATAGAAAGTTTATCCATTTTGCACCTTATAGGTTGTGCACAAGTGTCGTATCTGCCTATAGAACAATCGTGCTAGCGTCTCTCTTCAGTTGTGCAACACGAGCACTTTCCGTGGATTCCACATTTTGTGCTCATCCCTTGGTTGCACGACCCCATTTATCTATCTGTGTTTGCGTTACTGCGTGCCATTCATTGCTATTGGTCTACTTTTTTCATTTGCGAATTTGTTAATCTGTTTCAACATTATTGACTCTTACTAACATTTTACATCAAATTTTTGTGCCACTATCCTCACCGAGCTACTCCATTAGCTTTACTTGATAGGTGTTGTCGGCGTTCTGGGAACGGGGGTCCCCAGACCTGCCTGCCTGTGGCCCACGGCGTGGCTGAGCCAGCAGGCCGTACGGCCCATCTTCGTCAACAAGGCACCCAAGACCCTCGCGAGGGTCCAAGCCTGGCAAGGCGGACGTCGCAAGACCTCCTCTAGAGCGGCCTGGTCAGGCAGGCTCACGAGGAGCGGAGATATCAAGACGGGGCGAACCTCACAAGATTCTCGTGACGCGAGCCATGACGCACAACACCAGGTGGGCGCCAGCGCGCGTAGCGTCCTCATTTCCTCTTTGGTGCTAAGGAGGCAAGCACAGGCAAAGGTTGCCATTTCGGTGCAACGAGACCAAGACCAGAAGGACGGCAAAACGGAGGTCATCATGGAGCCCAAGACGGCATCACCACCAGAGCCTTTCACAGACGAAGACCACTTTTGTCAGGATAGCTTGTACTAGCTGCCCCTTCAAATTAGCCCGCCATTGTTGGCTCCCTTCCCGCTCAATATTTGGGAAGAGGACCAGGGCCTCTATAAATAGGACTAGCCACCACCATAGTAGGGGCATCTCATCTTAGCTTGAGGGAATCTACACACCACAAGTTCATACGCACAAGAACACCTCAACCTCAGGAGGCTGTTCTTCCCCTTGTATAGTTTATCATCAGCCCAAGAGGCAATCCACCACCACCACACTGGAGTAGGGTATTACACCACAACGGTGGCCCGAACCAGTATAAACCCCGTGTCTTTCTGTGTTGTGAGTTCGTCGAGTTCGTCCGCAAGATCTTAGCGACCTAGAGCGTCGATCGGTAGGAGGAAAAGACTTCGCGCGCACCCTAGTGCTTGAACCTTAAGGGTTAGCCGGAACCCCACATCCGACATTTGGCGCGCCAGGTAGGGGTGCGCCGGAGCTCCTCTCCACCAACCTGCGCCCTGCGACGCTGCACTTCGCTCCCATGGCAGGTGCCCCGCCACCCACCTCTGCGGCCGACACCAGCAACAGGGAGTCTGGGTACCGAGCCCTGGCCCCCGCCCTGTGGCGAGTGCAGTGCCCAACCAAGTTCAAGCCAGAGATGCCGCCATGTTACGACGGCGCGGCAGACCCGGTGCCATTCCTGCTGACATACGAGGAGGCCGTCCTGGAAGCCGGGGGCGACGACAAGATCATGGCCAACTGGTTCCCCATGGCCCTCGCCGGCGATCCGCGCGCCTGGCTTCTCAACCTCCCGGGATCCACGGTGGCATCCTGGAGGGAACTCCGTGACCTCTTTAGCGCGTGCTGTCCGGTGCCGGCGCACCACACAGTCGCGACACTGCTGGGTGGCTCTCAAGCACCACCTTCAGAACGCCACATCAAACCTTTCTTTCGTCAGATCGGGGCAGCCACCAGGCGCCCGGGGGCTCCGCCGGGTTGGGCCGCGCCAGAGGCCGACCTCACCTTCGGCTCAGAAGACCACCCCGACTCCACCGCCAGCTCCGGGATGCTCCCGATGCTCTGCACTCCCACCATCTGCAACGTGGCCGTTACCAAGACCCTCGTCGACGGCGGTGCCGGCCTCAACTTGCTCTCTGTAGAAGCCTTGAGCCTTCTTCATGTGCCGCTCGAGCGGCTCGGCCTCAGTAAGCCCTTCATGGGAGTGGGTGGTGGGGCTTCCCACTCTCTGGGGCAGATCCGCCTCCCTGTCACCTTTGGCACGCGAGACAACTATCGGACCGAGCTGGTGGACTTTGACATCGCCCGCATCGGTCTCCCATACAACTCCATCCTTGGGTACTCGGCTCTCGCTCAGTTCATGGCGGTGACTCACCCGGCTTACAACCTCATGAAGATGCCAGGGAGCAAGGGCGTCTTCACCATCAAGGGGGACACTAAGGAGGCCGTGACGGCGCTCAGGCTCGCCTTCAAGACCGCGGCAGCGGCACAGCCAGCCGGCGCCGGTGCGCCCGAGGCCAAGGAGACCGCGCCCACCAAGAAGAGGCAGTTGTTCACCCAAGACAAGGCGGAGACCAAGCAGGTGCCGGCCAACAAGGACGGGTCTTCAGGAGCCACCTTCACCATAGGAACCGGCCTTGGCCCGGGACAAGAAGAATCTTTGGTGAGGTTTTTGCGCGCGAACAAGGAGATATTCGCGTGGGAGCCCAATCAGCTGGTAGGGGTCCCGAGAGAGGTAATCCAGCATCATCTAAGGGTGTGCCTCAACGTACGCCCCGTGAAGCAGCGAGCAAAACGACAGTCCACTGAGAAGCAGGCCTTCATCGTCCAAGAGACGCAAGCTGGAGGCGACAGGTACCATCCGAGAAGTTCGATACCCCGAATGGCTGGCGAACCCCGTCGTAGTACCGAAGAAAGGTGGGAAGGAACGGATGTGCGTCGACTTCACCAACCTCAACAAAGCCTGCCCCTAAGATCCATTCCCCCTTCCGCGTATCGATCAAATCATTGACTCCACCGCCGAGTGCGATTTGTTATGCTTCCTGGATGCGTTCTCTGGATACCATCAGATCAAGATGGCGATGGAGGATGTGGAGAAGACGGCCTTCTTGACACCATGTGGGGTGTACTGCTACACCTGCATGCCTTTCGGCCTTCACAACGCGGGCGCAACCTTTCAGCGGCTGATGCACATCGCCTTGGGGTAGCAGCTCGGCAGGAACACAGAGGCCTACATTGATGACATAGTGGTCAAATCTCGCGAGGCGAGGACGTTGATTCAAGACTTGGAGGAGACCTTTGAGAGTTTGTGCCGGATGAACTTGAGGCTTAACCCGGAGAAGTGCGTGTTTGGCGTCCCATCTGGAAAGCTGATGGGGTTTCTCGTATCCCATAGAGGGATCGAGGCGAAGCCGGAGAAGATCAAGGCCATCAAAGACATGAGCCCACCACAGACCCTCAAGGAGATGCAAAGCTGGCAGGACGGGTGACTGCGTTAGGGCGTTTCATCTCTAAGCTAGGCGAGCGCGCCTTATCCTTCTTTAAGCTCATGAAGAAGAAAGGCCCCTTCGAGTGGACCCCGGAGGCCGATCGGGCCTTCCAAGACCTCAAGAAATACGTCACCAGCCCCCCGGTGATGGTGGCGCCACGGCCTCTCGAGCCTCTGGTACTCTACCTCGCCGCCACCCCGTACTCCGCCAGCGCGGCGCTGGTGGCGGTTCGGGAGGAGCGCAGAGACAAGAGTGTGCCGCGCCAAGCCAGAGCTGATGCAGCAGGGTCAGGAAGGCACACCAGAGCCATCAGCGGCGGAAGGTCAAGCTCGGCAGGGCAACATCACGGAAACTCCTGAGGATGGCCAACTCTCAGGAAACCCTCCACCTCACGATACGCCACAATCTCCGCAAGACCCGAGCCTCAACAGTGTGCCAGCCCTCGTCGAGCACCCGGTGTACTTCGTCAGCATCGTACTGCGGGACGCAAGGGCACGCTACCCCATGCCATAAAAGCTACTTCTCGCACTCTTGATGGCCTCGCACCAGCTGCGACACTACTTCCAAGGGAACCCCATCAAGGTCGTCTCATCTTACCCATTGGAGAGGGTACTCAGGAGCCCGAACTCAGCCGGAAGGGTCGCTGAATGGAACATCGAGCTGCAAGCATTCCAGCTAGAGTTCGGCACCACCAGGGTCATCAAGGGAGCCGCGCTCGCCAATTTTGTGGCAGAATGGACAGATGCCCCGGCTCTTGAGGAAGGAGAAGACCGGTCCACCTCCCCAGGAAGTGAGGCACAAGACTTCTGGGTCATGTATTTTGATGGCGCCTTTGCGCACCAAGGCGCGGGGGCTGGAGCAGTGCTCATCTCGCCCACTTAGGACAAGCTTTACTACGCCGTGCAACTCTGCTTCCAGCACGGCGAGAAGGTCTCCAACAATATCACAGAATACGAAGGCCTCATAGCCGGCCTGAAGGCTGCGGCGACTCTGGGGGTGAAGTGCCTTACCATCAAGGGCGACTCGTAGCTCCTTGTCAACTTCTCCAACAAAGTGTACGAGCCAAAGGACGAGCACATGGAGGCCTACCTTGCGGAGGTGCGCAAGATGGAAAAGCAGTTCTCGGGCTTGGAGCTGCAGCACGTGCCCCAGGGCACCAACAAGGAAGCCGACGACATCGCCAAGAGAGCATCCAAGCGGCAACCGCAAGAGCCCGGCGTCTTCGAAGAGAGGCTCTTCAAGCCGTCAGCTACGCCACCTCTTTCAAGCACGACTCAGCCTCGGGAGGAGCTCCCACAGCCCCCGACCACGGGAGCCCCAGCTTGCGGCCCAACCTCAGGAGCTCGGCTACTCTTGGCGCTCGATCCCCAGGAGGAGTGCTGGACCAAGGAGTTCAAGGATTACCTGATGCACGGGACACTGCCGGAGAAGGAAGAAGACGCGGAGCGCGTGGCCCGATGGGCCACGGCATAGTGCATTCAAGACGGCGAGTTGTACAGGAAACAGCCGAACGATGTCACGCTGCGCTGCATCTCCAGCGATCAAGGGAGGGAGCTGCTGATTGACATACACGGCGGGGACTATGGACATCACTCATCATCACGGACCCTCATCGGCAAGGCCTCCTGCAGAGGATTCTATTATCCCACAGCACTCAATGATGCAGCTGAGCTGGTGAAGTCCTGCGAAGCTTACCAATTCCACGCCAAGCAAATCCATCAGCCTGCTCAGGGCCTCCAAACCATCCCGCTCACGTGGCCGTTCACGGTCTGGGGGCTAGACATCCTAGGCCCGTTCCCACGAGCGCCAGGGGCTACTGTTATCTCGATGTCGCCATCGACAAGTTCACCAAGTGGGCGGAAGTGGAAGCCGTCCGTACCATTCCAGCCGGCGCTGCTGTCAAGTTCATCAAGGGCCTTGTGAGCCGCTTCGGGGTCCCCAACCGCATCATCACAGATAACGGCTCGTAGTTTACTAGTAACCTCTTTAAAACCTACTATGCTAACCTTGGAACGCAGATTTGCTACGCTTCGGTGGCCCACCCCAGGAGCAATGGTGAGGCTGAGCGTGCCAACGCTAAGGTCTTGAGGGGCCTCAAGACCAACACCTTCAAGAAGAAGCTGGAGGCCTGCGGCAGGGGCTGGCACGACGAGCTCCAGTCCGTGTTGTGGTCCATCCGCACCACCGCTACCAAGCCAACGGGCGAGACTCCGTTCTTCCTTGTCTACGGAGCTGAAGCAGTCCTCCCTCACGAGGTCAAGCATCGCTCCGCATGGGTTCTGGCATTCGACGAAACGCAGCAGGACGCCATGCGGGGGATGGATCTCGTGCTGGGGGAGGAACGTCGTCGTGAAGCTGCATTAAGGGTGGCAAGGTACCAGCAAGCGCTGCGGCGTTACCACTACCACAACATTCGCTCCAGGATGCTCGAGACGGGTGACCTGGTCCTGAGGCAGGTCCTCTCCGGGGAAGGGTTGCACAAGCTTTCACCCAGGTGGGAGGGCCCGTTCAGGGTCGTCCACATCTCCAGGCCTGGCGCCGTGCGCCTGGAGACACAAGAAGGGACACCTATCCAAAACGCCTAGAACATCCAGCACCTCTGGAAGTTCTACCCATGAAGCAAGGCCCAGAGCGTGTGAAGAAAGGCCCAGAGCCTGTGAAGAAGGCCCGGTGCCTGTGAAGAATCGCCGCCCGTGACACTCTCACGTAATAATGAGTTGGGGTTGTACACGCCCTGGAGTCTCAGGAGCGCCGGCCTCAGGCCCTGGGGCTCCCTCCCACGCCTAGTGGACAACACTTAGCTCTGCGCTGGTGAGAAGAGTTGAAGACTAGATTAGGTGCCGGATGCGGCTTTTCATTTGCTTTCCGCAGTTGGCTCGCTTCTCCTTAATCAAAGTTTGCCTTTGGTGTTCCTTGCCGATTTGATTCCTTCGCCTTGTACCGCATTTTTCGGCTCTGGTTTGCTCATGATCTCTCTCTCTCTCGCATACCTCAAGAGGGGGCTAGGTAGGTGCCCTCGCGGGCATTTTTCTTCTCTCTGCCTTCACACGAGTCTCCCTTGTTCGAGCCTGAAAGCTGGCACATCTCTCCTAATCCGTGCCCCTCGGGTACCGCGATACAAAGCGCCAAGTCAAAGTTTGGGTGAACGGCAAATCCTCTAGCGCACCTGCTAATAAATTTTTTGTAGTTTCTGAGCAAACGCAGACATCTTGTGAAGGAAAGGGCGTCCCAAACGTGCCAAGTTAAGTTATCTTTGCGCAAAATAACAACACGGCATGGGAATAACAGGCACGTTGCATTAACCAACAACCACAGTTTGATACACGTCCCTCTGGGTCCATACTGGTTTCATTTTCTGATGCAGGAAAAAAGGAAAAAGCTAAACAACGCGGCGTTTCAGCAATCCGCGGAGGCAAGCCCTTGGCGACGCCCCGAGCCTAGCCAGACCCCTCCTCGTGCTTCATGGAGGCGCGGTGACGAGATGACCCGCCGCCTCCTTCGAAGCGGGCGCGGTGGTGCGGCGGCTGGTCGTAGCCATCGCTGCTGGAGCTGTCACCGGAGGAAGAGCCGCCATAGCTGGAAGAGACGCAGTCGCCGCCGAGGGCGGGCTCGCCCTCATCCTCGTCGTGACCGTCACCAAGGCCGAGCACCTCCTCCCCGTCGTTCGTCTCGGGGCAGCACCTGGCGCGGTGACCATCTTCCCCGAACACCCTCACATAGAGGGTCGACCCACCGTCATACTTGAAGTGGAGCGTGCACCGCCTGCCCAAGCCGCGCGCGCGGGCGAACTTCTGACAGCCGCGGGCCAGGGCTATGTTTCCCGCGGCGGAAGTCTCGACCGCGACCCAGGAGGCCTTGCTGCAGCAACCATCCGCCTACAACCAGAGCCCGCCTGGACCAGGGACCGATATTTCATCGACAACGAAGCGCGGAAGCTGGAGCTAGTTGCCGGTCGGGTTCTCCGACCAGACAACGAACTCCGGAGATACCTCCGTTGAATGGAAGCGCGGGCGGGGAGGCCGCGCCACCATCGCGTGCCTCCCCTCGTCAGCTGGACCGCCATGGTTGGGACGGTCCCCTCCGTGTGCCGCAGCACCGCCTCGTCGGTGGGCCACGGCGGGGGTCGCAGCGTGCTTGCGCGGACTGCCGCGACCGCGCTTGGGCGCCGGGGAACCGGGGCCCTCGCGAGGGGCCTTCCCCTTCTCGGCGGCAGAGAACTTCCTTCGTGGCGCCATCGGAGGCACTGCAAGCAATGAAGCAAAGAAGAAGCAAGCGAGCGAGGAAGAGATGGGTGACGGGGGCTCCGCCCTCCCTCATTTATAGCAAGAGAAGGCCAACCGGCGTCTCCCAAGATCGCAGGTAACGATGGTTTTCCTTGCATGTTGCAGGGACTTGTCAAGTCGTGCAGTCGTCGAGGTAGCGTGGGGAAGCGGAGACACCCACGTCCAATCAACCACCACGCGTCAGCCGAGGCTGCAGGCTTTTGGGGCCCGTGGTGCTCCGAACTTGACCCTTGGCTTCGCCGCGAAGCCAAGCCCGCGCGCACCTTGGGCCCGGGGGCTATTGTCGGCGTTCTATGAACGGGGGTCCCCAGACCTGCCTGCCTGCGGCCCATGGCGTGGTTGAGCCAGCAGGCCATATAGCCCATCTTCGTCAACAAGGCACCCAAGACCCTCGCGAGGCGGACGACGCAAGACCTCCTCTGGAGCGGCCTGGTCAGGCAGGCTCACGGGGAGCAGAGATATCAAGGCGGGGCGAACCTCACGAGATTCTCGTGACGTGAGCCATGACGCACAACACCAGGTGGGCGCCAGCGCGCGCAGCATCCTCATTTCCTCTTTGGTGCTAAGGAGGCAAGCGCAGGCGAGGAGTACCAAGGCCCCAGGAAAAGGTTGCCATTTCGGTGCAACGAGACCAAGGCCAGAAGGACGGCAAGACGGAGGTAATCGTGGAGCCCAAGACGGCGTCACCACCAGAGCCTTTCACAGGCGAAGACCGCTTTTGTCAGGATAGCTTGTACTAGCTATCCCCCTTCAAATTAGCCCACCATTGTTGGCTCCCTTCCCGCTCAATATTTGGGAAGAGGACCAGGGCCTCTATAAATAGGACTATCCACCACCATAGTAGGGGCATCTCATCTTAGCTTGAGGGAATCTACACACCACAAGTTCATACGCACAAGAACACCTCAACCTCAGGAGGCTGTTCTTCCCCTTGTATTGTTCATCATCAGCCCAAGAGGAAATCCACCACCACCACCACACTAGAGTAGGGTATTACACCACAATGATGGCCCGAACCAGTATAAACCCCGTGTCTTTCTGTGTTGTGAGTTCGTCGAGTTCGTCCGCAAGATCTTAGCGAGCTAGAGAGTCGATCGGTAGGAGGGAAATACTTCGCGCGCACCCCAGTGTTCGAACCTTAAGGGTTAGCCGGAACCCCACATCTGACAGGTGTGAGTGAACAAGTCTGGTACCAATTCCACTATTCTTTCATCTCACATTGAGTGAAATGGGATACATCCTCAACTTTGGGAAAAGGTAACTTGGTATTGTTTATCTCATTTCCTACTCACCTCTACTTGAGCCTTGTGATGGATAGGCAAGGTATTTCATCTTCGGTCTACAACAACAACGACGAGTTCGATGCCACGAACAACTCCAACGACGCCAAGATGCAAGCTCAAATGGAGGAGATCAAAGCCCTCATCAAGTCCTACAAGTGGTCTTCCTCGTCTTTGAGAAGACGATCATGAGCACATGTCTCCGAGCTACCATCTCCGGCAAAATCACATCGGCATCGACACCAGCACCACCACGAACATGAAGGTCAAGAGCTCAACACCAAAAAATGCTCAACGACTTCACCATCTCCCTTGGCATCTTCACCAAGCGACTTGAAGGCATCTTTGCCTATGGACATCCGGCATCTTCGCCCACAAGCACTTCAAGAGAAGCTCCCCAAGCTGAAGTCTGCGACTTCCACAAGCAACTACGACCTCGACATCGACCACGCGATTCCTTTCTATGGGACTCAAGAACCTGAGGAGTATCTCGAATGGGAGCGTTTGATGGACGACTACCTCAAGCTACATCAAGTTCCTCTCGAAGATCAAGTGAAGTGCGCCACAAGGAACTTCCACGACTACGCGTCCACATGATGGCTTCATGCACCTTCGGAGACCTACGACATGAGTTGGCTGTAACGCCCAGAGACCGTTGTGCCAGGTGTCTTCCAGTTATTCACTGTTGTTGCCTCGTCATGTGCTTGCGTGTCATGCATTTCATATCATGTCATCATGTGCATCGCATTTGCATACATGTTAATCTCATGCATCCAAGCATTTTCCCCGTTGTCCGTTTTGCAATCCGGCGCTCCTATGTCCTCCGGTGTCCCCTTTTGCCTCTTTTTGTGTGCGGGTGTTAAACGTTCTCGGATTGGACCAAGATTTGCCAAGCGGCCTTGGTATACTATCGGTAGACCGCCTGTCAAGTTTCGTGCCATTTGGACTTCGTTTGATACTCCAACGGTTAACCGAGCAACCGTATAGGCCTTGTGTGTGTTGCAGCCCAACACCCTTACAAAGTGGCCCAAAACCCATCCAAAACCCCTCCATCCTCTCGGTCGTTCGATCACGATCACATGGCCGAAAACCATGCTCAATTTGGAGTCCCCTAGCTCCCTCTACCTATATATATGTGTGCCTCCCGGATTTTTCGCGCAGATGAAACCCTAACCTCCTCCTCCGCGCGCCACCGGACATGTCCACTTCGCCGCCGGACGCGTCCGCCGCCCAGCAGCCACCTCACTCCGGCCAATCAGAGGCCGCCACATCATCTCTACCGCCTCTCCCCTCCACGTGCACCCAGCCACCTGTCCTTTCCGGCTTCCCCGCACCCGCGCGGGCCCGCGAGCCCACGGCAGGCAGGCCCGGGCCCGAGCACCCGCGCCGCTGCCTCGAGTGCTCGCCTCGCTCCGCCGCCGTGCCACTACGCGCGCCGCCGCCCTTCGCCCGCACCGGCCGCCGCCCTTCGCCCGCACCGGCCACCGCCCCTCACCTGCACCGGCCACCGCTACCTCACCGGCTCCGCCACGCGCCGGCCGCAGAGTGCCTCCGTCGGCGTCGCCGAGCTCCTCCGCCGCCAACGCCTCCTCGAGCTCCGGCGCCCTGTCCCTCACCTCCGGCCGCTGTCCTCTTCTTCCCCGTCAACTCCGGCGACGAGCTATGGTGAACTTCGTACCGCGTGCACGAACCCTAGATCTGAGATCCGGATGGTATATTTTCGTTGAAGTCCTTTTCCCCTAATATTTTGTGCACATGTTCATCATGCCATATCTTTGCATCCGTAGCTCCGGTTTGGGCGTGTAGCATATCAAATTGTTCGTCTAGTTGTCCTCTTCATTTCATTCCATTGCACAATGTTCATTTGAGTTCATCTTGATGCCCTAAATGCTGTTGCAAGAGTGCTATGTAATGTTAGTTTCAGATTCTTATCAGATTATGGACATTTGTCATTTTTGCCATGTTTAATGTGTGCCTCCTATGATCTTGAGCCCTACATGTCTTTTGTTATATGACATGTCATATTTACAAGGGTGTATGCCATGTATTTTTGTGATCAATGTGGTGACTAGCACAAGCATGCAAAGTAGCTCACGTGATATTGCTGATATTTTTATGCCATGTATTCATGTTGCTACAGAGTGATCCATGTCTCTTTTGAGCATGTTCAGTAAGGATGATTTTGAGATATTGTTATGCTCTATCCATCCATGTCTTTGTTTGCAATTATGGAGTGCCCTAGCATGACTCAATCTTGCTCTACTTTTGTTATAAAATGTTCCTGGCAGATTGTTTACGTGTTAACCAATTTTGTCGAGGTTGTTGTAGTTGATCCATGCATGCTATGAGTTTGTTCCTGCCATGGTTAGCTTATTGATCATGTCTTCTTGCTGGGTGTATGCTTAGGTTGTCATGCAATGCCTTGTGGTGAGTGCATCGAGCTCGCAAACATGCCTACGTAATTCTGTTCATGCCATGTCTAGTTTTCTACTAAGTCTGAATCTGTTAACGAAATTTGCTATGTTTACATGGGTGCCATTGTATTTTCTGATCCCTTTTAGCTTATGGTAAGTAAGGGACTTTTGTTATATGCTTTGAGTACTTTAATGCCATGCCTTGCTTTGCCATGATATGTTCCTGTAGCTTGTTGTTATCTTGCTCTAAACTTTGCTTCCTGATGTGAAATCCTGGCATGTTGTTAATTTCACTAAGTTTGTGAACCTGATATCTTTTGCACTTTTGCCATGCTTGTTTGAACCTGCTATTGTGTGATTTAGCCGTAGCTCAGTGTTCATCTTTTGTCAAGCATCTTGAGTGGATCACTGCCATGTGCTTTGTTGCTATGTTTGAGTGCAGTAGCTTAGTTTCTTGTTGCATTCTAGATGGCATCGTGCTGTTAATCGCAGGATTGTGCCATTATTGTTTTGCTTGCCATTTCCAAACCGTGCATCCGATTCCGATGATCTTTATATCGATTTTGACCGAAATCAACTCATCTTTCCAGCGGCACTCTTGGTTTTCCAAGTTGAGGCCTGGTTAAATCTTTCCTTTTCAAAGCATGCATATGCATTGCATATCACATCCCGCATATCATGCCAGGTTTTGCATCATGTTGCTTGTGCATCGCACGTGGTTGATGGTTGTTCCCTTTGCTTGTGTTCTTGCTCTGGGTAGAGCCGGGAGACGAGTACGTGATCGAGGACCCGTTGAGTACATTTTAGAGGATCAAGCTTTCGTCTTCTCAGAGATCTTTGCAGGCAAGATGACCATACCCTCGAAATCACTTCTATCTTTGCTTGCTAGTTGCTCGCTCTATTGCTATGCCTATGTTGCGATACCTACCCCTTGCTATATCATGCCTCCCATATTGCTAAGTCAAGCCTCTAACCCACCTTCTCCTAGCAAACCGTTGTTTGGCTATGTTACCGCTTGCTCAACCCCTCTTATAGCGTTGTTAGTTGCAGGTCAAGATTGGAGTTTGTTCCTTGTTGGAACATGATTATTGTTGGGATATCACAATATATCTTATTTACTTAATGCATCTATATACTTGGTAAAGGGTGGAATGCTCGGCCTTATGCCTGGTATTTTGTTCCACTCTTGCCGCCCTAGTTTCTGTCATACCGATGTTATGTTCCTTGATTTTGCGTTCCATACACGGTTGGGTGTTATGGGGACCCCTTGACAGTTTGCTTTGAATAAAACTCCTCCAGCAAGGCCCAACTTTGGTTTTACCATTTGCCACCTAGCCTTTTTCCCTTGGGTTCTGCAGACTCGAGGGTCATCTTTATTTTAACCCCCTTGGGCCAGTGCTTTTCTAAGTGTTAGTCCAACCTGAGCGATGTCCGGCGCCCCCTGGGCAACCAGGGTCTATGCCAACCGGACGTCTGGCTCATCCGGTGTGCCCTGGGAACGAGATATGTGCAGCTCCTATCGGGATTTGTCGGCACATCCGGGCGTCTTTGCTGGTCTTGTTTTACCATTGTCGAAATGTCTTGTAACCGGGATTCTGAGCCTGATCGGGTCTTCCTGGGAGAAGGAATATCCTTCTTTGACCGTGAGAGCTTGTGATGGGCTAAGTTGGGACACCCTGTAGGGTATTGAACGTTCGAAAGCCGTGCCCGCGGTTATGGGCAGATGGGAATTTGTTAATGTCCGGTTGTAGAGAACTTGACACTTAACTTAATTAAAATGCATCAACCGCGTGTGTAGCCGTGATGGTCTCTTCTCGGCGGAGTCCGGGAAGTGAACACGGTTCTTGTGTTATGCTTGAATGTAAGTAGTTTCAGGATCACTTCTTGATCGCTTCTAGTTCACGGCCATGCTTTGCCTTCTCTTCTCACTCTCTTTTGAGTATGTTAGCCACCATATATGCTAGTGCTTGCTGCAGCTCCACCTCATACCTTTTCCCTACCCATAAGCTTAAATAGTCTTGATCGCGAGGGTGTGAGATTGCTGAGTCCCCGTGACTCATAGATTACTTCCAAAACCAGTTGCAGGTGCCGATGATACCGTGCAGGTGATGCAACCGAGCTCAAGGAGGAGCTCGATGAAGATCGTGTTCGTTATGTTGTTCTGTTTCCAGTTGATCAGTAGTGGAGCCCAGTTGGGGCGATTGGGGATCTTTTGCATTAGGGGTAGTCTTCTTTTATTTTGGTTCCGTAGTCAGACCTTGCTTGTATCTGGATGATGTAATGCTATATTTATGTATTGGTGAAGTGGCGATTGTAAGCCAACCATGTATCTCTTTCTTATTCAGTACATGGGATGTGTAAAGATTACCCCTCTTGCGACATGCCTACAATGCGGTTATGCCTCTAAGTCGTGCTCCGACACATGGGAGATATAGCCTGCACCGAGGGCGTTACAAATTGGTATCAGAGCCAAGTTCCTCTAACTCATGCTTCGACACGCGGAAGCTTCAATTAGAGGTGTCTCCCTCCTCCTCCTCCTGTGAGATCTGCCAGCACCGCAGTGGTCAAGCAAAACCCCAAGTCTGCTAAGGTCAACTTGATGAATGCAGCTCAGGCGGAGGACTCGTCAGATGTCATCATGGGTAACCTTCCTGTTAACGATATTCCTGCAAAAGTTCTTTTTGACACTGGTGCATCGCATTGTTTCATCTCGAGACCATTTGTTTCTAAGCATGAGTTGCCTTTACAAGAGTTGCCTAGGCAGTTATCAGTTGTTTCTCCGGGTAAATTCATGAATGCAAGCGCTATGATCCCGGATGTTACTATCACGTTGGGTGACTATAAGTTTCTATCCATTCCAGTGGTCCTTGGTAACTCGGATATCGATCTTATTCTCGGAATGGATTGGCTTTCTAAGCACAAGGCTCAGCTTGATTGTGCTGCCAGGCAGATTCAATTGACTCATTCGTCTGAGGATGTAATTGTCTTTGCCGCAAGGGATGATACCATTCGTCTATTTTCTCTCAACTTTGTGTTGACTACCGTCCATTGAACAAGAAGACTATAAAGAACAAGTACCCACTTCCCAACATCAACGAGCTATTTGAACAACTCAAAGGTGCTCAAGTATTCTCCAAGCTTGATCTCCATATGGGCTATCACCAGATTCACATTCGTGAAGAAGATATCCCCAAGACAGCATTCAGAACAAGCTATGGTTCATATGAATACACTGTCATGTCTTTCGGCCTCGTCAACGCTCCTCCGACATTCTCTCGCATCATGAATTTCATCTTCAACGCCCACACAAATGACTTCGTCTTGGTCTACCTCGATGACATTTTGGTCTTTTCCAAGAACAAGGAGGATCATGCCAAGCACTTGCGTTTGGTGCTGGATAAGCTCAGAGAACATCAGTTCTATGCCAAGTTTTCAAAGTGCGAGTTTTGGCTCGATGAGGTTCTCTACCTTGGACTATCATCTCTGCCAAGGGCATACGGTGAATCCTGAGAAGGTGTCAGCAATCCTGGATAAGCTCTGTGAAGCAACTCTGCAGCTTCCTTGGGCTCACAAGCTATTATCGAAGGTTCATTGAGAACTTCTCAAAGATCGCGAAGCCTCTTTCCAACCATCTCCAGAAGCATGTGAAGTACGTCTGGTCTCCTGGATGTGACATCGCTTTCAACACCCTGAAAGAGAAGTTAGTCACTGCTCCAGTTCTGACTCCTCCTGATGAATCCAAACCGTTCGAGGTCTTCTGTGATGCTTCCCTTCAAGGTCTTGGTGCAGTGTTGATGCAAGAGAAGAAAGTTGTGGCCTATACCTCTCGCTAGTTGAAGCCCAACGAAAAAACCTACCCCACTCATGACCTCGAGTTGGCGGCAGTTGTGCATGCTCTTTTAACTTGGAGACATCTCTTATTGGGAAGAAAAGTGGACATCTTCACTGATCATAAGAGTCTCAAGTACATCTTCACTCAGCCAAATCTCAACCTCAGGCAGAATCCTTGGGTCGAAATGATTCAAGAGTAGAATCCGAGTATCGAATATACTCCGGGCAAGGCCAATGTAATTGCTGACGCATTGAGCAGGAAGGCTTACTGCAATAGTTTGATTATCAAGCCTTACCAACCCGAGCTTTGTGAAGCTTTCCGCAAACTCAATCTGCAAGTTGTTCCTCAAGGTTTCCTCGCCAACCTCCAAGTCTCTCCTACTTTGGAAGATCAGATTCGCGAGGCTCAACTTCTTGATGCTATGGGGAAGAAGGGGAAGATTGGGATTGCCAAGAGTCAACCCAAGTACAAGTGCTATCGTCTTGATGATAAGGATACTCTATTCTTCGAGGATCTCATTGTTGTGCCTAAAGGTGACCTTCGTAAAGTCATTATGAACGAGGCTCACAATTCACTCCTCTCTATCCACACTGGAAGTACAAAGATGTACCATGACCTCAAGCAGTCGTATTGGTGGACTCGAATGAAGCGTGAGATTGCTCAATTCGTGAATGAATGTGATGTCTGCAAAAGAGTGAAGGCAGAACACCAATGACCAGCTGGTCTCCTCCAACCTCTTGCCATCCCAGAATGGAAGTTTGACCATATTGAGATGGACTTCGTGACTGGATTTCCAAAGTCCAAGCGTGGGAATGATGCTATCTTCATTGTCATCGACAAACTCACTAAAGTGGCTCATTTCCTTCCTATCAAAGAATCTATCACAGCAGCTCAATTGGCAGAGCTATATACCTCCCGGATTGTCTCCTTGCACGGCATTCCACAGTTGATTTCTTCAGATCGTGGCAGCATCTTCACCTTCAAGTTTTTGGATTCTTTTCAGAAGGCCATGGGCACCACCATCAGTTTCAGCACAGCTTTTCATCCTCAAACTAGTGGCCAAGTCGAGCGAGTAAATCAGATTCTTGAAGATATGCTCAGGGCTTGCGTCATCTCTTTCGGTATGAAGTGGGAAGACTGTCTTCCATATGCCGAGTTCTCCTACAACAACAGCTTCCAAGAGAGTTCGGGCAAGGCCCCATTTGAAATTCTCTATGACAGGAAGTGTCGTACTCCTCTTAACTGGTCAGAGACTGGTGAACGTCAACTTCTTGGAAATGACTTGATCACAGAGGCAGAAGAGATGTGAAAAGTCATTCGTGATAATCTCAAAGCCGCGCAATCGCGTGAGAAGAGCTACTATGATAGTAAGCATCGGGAGTTGGCTTTCGAGATAGGAGACCATGTTTACCTCCGCGTCTCTCCAATGAAAGGTACTGTCGCTTCGGTATCAAAGGGAAGCTTGCCCCTAGATACGTGGGTCCTTTCAAGATCGTCAGCAAGAGAGGCGATCTCGCCTATCAACTTGAGCTTCCCTCCAACTTTGCAAACGTGCACGACGTGTTTCATGTCTCTCAACTCCGCAAGTGTTTCAAGACTCCTGACCGCACCGTCAACTTCGAAGACATTGATCTCCAAGAAGACTGTCTTATCATGAGCACCCAGTTGCTATTCTTGAAGAAACTGAGCGCAAGACTCGCAACAAGTCTATCAAATTCCTGAAAGTCAAGTGGTCACATCATTCCGACCGTGAAGCCACCTGGGAACGCGAGGATCACCTCCGTTCTGAGTACCCGGAGTTTTTCCAGTCCTAGATCTCGGGACGAGATCCTTTCGTAGTGGTGGAGTGTTGTAACACCCCGGATGTATTTACCTTATTTGTATTCCAACTCTTGCCGTTTTCCGGCACTAAGTTATTCTATTTTTCCTCGTTGTCGGGTTTTTGTCTCCGTGTGTTTTGTCTTTGTCATGCATCTCATATCATGTCATCATGTGCATTGCATTTGCATACGTGTTCGTCTCATGCATCCGAGCATTTTCCCCGTTGTCCGTTTTGCATTCCGGCGCTCCTATGTCCTCCGGTGTCCCTTCTACCTCTTTTCGTGGCGAGTGTAAGCCAACTATGTACCTTTCCCCTTTATTTATTTACATGGGTTGTTGTGAAGATTACCTCACTTGCGACATTGCTTTCAATGCGGTTATGCCTCTAAGTCGTGCTTCGACACGTAGGAGATATAGCCGCATCGAGGGCGTTACACATGGAATTTGACTATTTCGTCCGCTGTTTAAAAGAGGTGGACTTGGGTCTTTTGTCGAGTATCACGTCGTCCCTGTCCACTATGGAGCGCAGCGCAGTTAGTTCTTCGGCCGCCAGGGCTTCGGATAACGCCTCGAGGGCTAGTGCGCGCGGTTTTATTTTCGGCGCGGAGTGCTATGTCCGGATCACTAGCCAGAGTGATTATTCCATTGGGCCCGGGCATTTTGAGCTTCATGTACCCGTAATGGGGTATAGCTTGGAAGATCGCGAATGCCTCCCGCCCTAAAAGGGCATGGTATCCGCTACTAAACGGGGCCACTTGGAATGTGATTTCTTCGGACCTATAGTTCTCCGGCGTGCCGAATACCACATCTAGTGTGATTTTTCCCGCACATCGTGCCTCCCGACTAGGGATGATTCCTCTGAAGGTCGTGCTGCTTTGCTCAATGCGGCTATTGTCTATTTCCATCTTGCTAAGAGTTTCCTCGTAGATGAGGTTTAATCCGCTGCCACCGTCCATGAGCACTTTAGTAAGCCGGAAGATGTCCACAAATGGACTAAGGAACAAAGCGGCTGGTGCTCGGGCTGTTCGGAATTGAGGTTCGTCACCGGCATTGAAGGTTATGGCCGTGTCGTTCCATGGATTTATTGCTGCAACATGGCAGACTTCGGCAAGGCTGCAGAGTGTTCGCTTGCGCCTATTATTTGAGGCGAAGTTTTCGAAGACTGTCAATACTGTATTGTTATTTTCCACAGGATGGTGCTCTGTTGTATTGTTGGTGAGGATATCATCGCCGCTCTTAGCCACCTGCCGGAGTATCCAACATGCTCTAAGGCTGTGTGTTGGCATGGTATCCGTTGTACTGTGAATTTTGCATGGCCCATTGAACCATCCCTCCAATATAGTTCCACGCCCTGTAGTGGGCTTTGGTTTCTTTGTAATTGGATCAGGTGACTTACGAGAGTACACCCTTTTAGTTCGGACGAGGGGTTTAGTGAGAGCCGGAGGGTCCCAGAATTTTATTTGGGTTTTCCAGGCACTTTCCATCACATAGTACTTCCGTACTATGGCAGCCAAGTCAGCAAAGTGTGCTATGTCACGGCGACTTATGGCGTTGAGGATTCCCTTGTCCGTGCAATTTTTGCAAAAGAATGAAATTGCGTCTTCCTCGCGACAGTCCTTGACCTTGCTCATTACAAGGAGGAATCTGGCCCAATAGTGATGTACTGTCTCTTGGGGCTCTTGTCTAATGTGGGAAAGATCACTTGAGTCTGGGTGGGTGGGTAGATTTAGGTCCGAACCCTGACCCGATCTGAGGCCCAGGGCGGAGGAGTTTCCGAGCTTAACAGTTCGGGCTCCGGGATGTTGCCCAATAGTCCTGGCCCGCTGTCTATTCTAGGTTCGAAGCTTGGGCCATGTCCTCCCGTGGACGGGTATCCGGCTCGGAGAGCTCGGGAAATCCGGACATAGTTTGTCCTCAAAATGGGTGACCGGAGAGTTAATCTCCCTTTGGTCGGGTTTAAGCCCGATCCGATCATAGTCCGTAGCAACTCCCAGGGCGGCGATGCGATCCAAGAGCTCGTTCAAGGAAGAGAGCTCTATTGGATCCATCTGCTCGGCGAATACGAGCCGACATGGAGGCTGTTTTTGATGACCCGAGAAGTCATCGTCGGCGCGACGGCCGAACGGGCGGTCATGACGAAGCCGCCTAGTCGGAGGGTTTGGCCTACAGCCAGGGCTCCCCCCGAGGTGATGTTGTCCTTGACAACAAGATGAGCCATCCAGCCTTATCGTGACGGCACAGTGGAACTCTCAATGAAAGCACCAATGTCGGTGTCAAAACCGGGGGATCTCGGGTAGGGGGTCCCGAACTGTGCGTCTAAGGCGGATGGTAATAGGATGCGGGGGACACAATGTTTACCCAGGTTCGGGCCCTCTCGATGGAGGTAATACCCTACTTCCTGCTGGATTAATCTTGATGATATGAGTATTACAAGAGTTGATCTACCACAAGATCCTAGAGGCTAAACCCTAGAAGCTAGCCTATGATTATGATTGCTGTTCTTGTCCTATGGACTAAACCCTCCGGTTTATATAGACACCTGAGGGGGCTAGGGTTACACAGAGTCGGTTACAAGGGAGGATATCTACATATCCGAATTGCCAAGCATGCCTTCCACGCAAAGGAGAGTCCCACCCGGACACGGGACGAAGTCTTCAATCTTGTATCTTCATAGTCCAACAGTCCAGCCAAAGCATATAGTCTGACTGTCCGAGGACCCCCTAATCCAGGACTACCTCACTACTTGCCGCTTGGTAAGAACTGGTAAGAATTTGAGATTTTCTTAACGGATTTGTGACACACTGCCACTTTCTAGTCGCTTGTAGGATCATATTCTTGTGTGTTTCTATTGTTGCTAAGCATGGCAGGACCACAAGCCGACGAGATTGACTGGGAGAACATGACAAAGTGATGAGAACATCAATACCATTGTTACACCCACAACCCCTACTGCTACACATACTAGGCCAATTACTAGAGCTCGAGCATGCTAATTAAATTATCATGTACTTTCGTTTCTTGGTAATGATTCTGATGTTCATGAGAATATGATGCTGCCTAAATTGGATACATTTGTTTTGCTTACAGATGAAGGGCCTGGCATGGATAAGAGGAATGAACACTGGAGCAAGACCAAGAATGGAGATGATGGCATGCACAAGGGGAACAAGAACGGGGTTGCAAGTGATGATTTCAGGACTTTGAAGCCACCATAAGGAGTGCATGAAGCCTTGGAAGAAATATACAAGATGCCACTTCATAAATTTCTTCCAGAGGCTATTCTAGGTGCTGCGTCACCTTATTATTGGGCCAGGCCCATGTAATTTCGAAATACTTAAGTATAGGCTATTTTTAGAGTCCGTATGTGTGGGGAAACAAGAGTTAGGGTTGGTTTCGGACCCCTCCTCCAAGGGCCACGAAATTTCCTCCTCTTTCCTCCATATATACAGCCCTTAGGGCATCATTTGGCCTTTGGGTTTTGTTTAGATTAAAAGTTCGCCATAGCTCCAACTTCGCGTACTTCGTTTGTGTTCAACGACCAGACCAAGACGTCATAGAACCCTACATTGATCAATAAAGCTTTCATCTTATATTCGCAATATCCATATTGCAATCTCAGTTACTTTCTTGTTCTTCGTTTGCTCGTAGGAAACAGACCCTCATGGTCAGGTTGATCGTGCTCCGGTGTGGTCAATAACCCCTCGGAAGTTGGTTTAGCAATTGCTAAGCCGCGACATCTCACACGTTCGTAGTCAGATCATCAAGGTCGACTCCCTCAGAAAACAATAGCCACCATCTCATCGAAACATCGGACACCTTCGCCTCTATTAAGTGGTATCAGATTTCCAGGTTGCTTGATGAGATTTTACAGTTTTTCATAGTTTAGATCGAGTCTGTTCTTCATACCTACAGTCTCACGAAAAAGCCAAAAAAAGGTTAGTTCATCATATCCGAACCAGTCTGAGCCTTTGCATAGTCTTTTTAGTATTTTGCTTTGCTGAATTTGCGGTTCCATCGTCGTGTCTAGTTGCTGGTCTTAGAGTCTAGTCTTTTAGAGTTTCGAGTTCTGGTCATAAATTGTCACGCCGTCGTCGCACCATCATCATCCCCCCTGCCATCTACCACTACCGCTTATCCGCCACCGATCTGTCTCCATATACCATCACCAATCTGTATCCATATACCACCACCAATCCGTATCCATATACCACCACCGCTACCATATCCTACCACCATATATCCACCACCAATCTGAGTTCCTTTCATATTAGGTTTGTTTTCGAGATCCATCTAATTTCCGATTCGTGTTTCCTTGCCTGAGTATGTTTTGAAAAAAAAATAGGCAGTTTTTAGGCCAAACTTTTCGCAGGCAATTTTTTCCCTATCACATTTTTAGTTTTTTCTGAGTCTTTTGAGCCACATGCCATCGTAGTGATTTTTTGTCGCACTTTTTTGTAGTCGCTGCCCTGATTTCTGAAAAAAGTCAATTTTGTTTCGTGCCCATCCTATCAGTTTGACCTAGGAAGAGTTTTGAGACACTCGCCATTATAGTGATTTTTCGCAAAAAAAAACAAGAGGAGCGCAAAAAAAAGAGGAGCGCCAAAGAAAGAGCGAAAAAATTCCAGAGTGTGCTTTTCCCTTGTTTACATGGAGCGCCATGATTTTGTTAGTGTTCTAGGCTTGCGTCTCTAGCACGGTCTAGCCTAGGATCAGCACAGTACCATCATTGAGCGTTTATTCAACTTTGAATCTCTGAATTGATTATTGCTGACCCTTTTTGCTACCATATTATAAGCCTTCCTAGCTCCACATAAATCTACGTCGTGTGTTTGACTATCCTTGGTAATCGCTCTATCCAAGCTTTGAGATTTTTGACTACATCGGTTGCCGATCACCGCCTGCTGCTGGGTAAGAACTGGTAAGAATTTGAGATTTGCTTGACGGATTTGTGACACCCACCACCACAACTTGTTAGTAGTCTGTAGGATCATATTCTTGTGTATTTCTATTGCTGCTAACCATGGCAGGATCACAAGCCGACGAGATTGACTGGGAGAACTTGACGAACAAGGAGTTTCATGATAAGTTTCAGCAAATGACGAGTGGACAGGTGCAACATGTGCTAAACAGATTTGAAGAGGTGATAGAGGCGAGGGTCCCGATCTTTCGATGAGATGATAACTATCGATTTGGTGGAGACGACTTTGACGATCCGACTACAAACGTGCACGACGTTGCGCCTTAGCAATCGCTAAACCAATCTCCTGAGGTTACTGACGATGCCGGAAGCACGGTCAGCCTGACCACGAAGGTCTATTCCTGCAAGCAATCGAAGAACGAGCAAGAATATGATAAAGCAATCTGAATATTGCAAATATATATGAGGTATTGATAATGGTGGGGATCCGTAAGCGGTCTTGGTCTGGTCGTTGGACACAAACGAAGTACACGAAGTTGCAATGGCTAACTTTTAACTAAACAAATCCCAAGGAAAAAGCTACTAGATGGATCTACTTATATAGGAGCAAGGGGTGGCGGCCAAGGAGGTGGGAGGACGTCCCAAGGCAGCCTAAAACTAACCCTAGGTCGTACAAGGCTCATGGGCCCAGTGGAGGTGATGCAACACCTTGGACTTGTAGTTTGACTCGGATTCTGCTGCAGCATCAGATTGTTTCGTCCATAACTCAACGCTTCGGATGAATTTGTTGGTGAATCCAAATGTGTTGGAAAGATCATGAAAGCGACTTTCAAACAAAAAACGAATCACCCAATTCGGAGTCCGTATGAAAAAGTTGTTGGCATTCTGAGTCAGGCATGTCTGTGCAATCCGAATCTGAATCCAGAACGTGAGAGACTTGGACTCTATCTTCTCTTGGCCCAAAAGTGACGTGGGAGGACTTTTTGAACAACATCTAAACTTCTCTTTTTCCTTTATCTTCATATGTGGATTGTACAAATGTCCCGTACACCTCACAAATATACATGTATGCAATATTTTTGGTCTTATCCAAGGTAGTCATATCCTCATCATCCTCCCCTTCTTGAAAACAAAGCCGTCGTTGGCGTTGCTTAATCTAAAATGTGGCTAACAAATGAGAAAAGGTGTACATGTTGTATATGTATTTGTCATCCATTTGTACTTTCCTTGGTTTTTTTCACAAATGACACATGTATACATGACTAATTTTCATAGTTCATAAAATCTGAAGCTGAAATATTATCACAAGAAGTAGAAGGCATGAAAATATTGCAACTCAGTTTGCACATATAAATGAAGCTCTTATTCATATCCAAGTATTGACAATGTTCATCATTAAACCATCCCAACATTGGTGAATAAACCTTAATTGCATCAAATTTACATGCTACAACATTCTTAAATAAGCAAACATGCAATAAGTCATTTGACACAGAATCATCACCAAGATTAGAGGTCATATCAAAATGATTAAACATTGGTTCTTTTGCATCAACAGTTAATTCAATGGGTGCACTCAAAATTGTTGATATTTCAGTTGTTTGATCACATGACGCATTCATGACAGTAACAAGATTCTCTAAAATAGGTGGTGTGCTCAAATAAAGAGGTAACTCAACACATGATGCATTTAAGTTAACTAGGCATGCATCATTCTCATGTGAACTTATATCATCAATACCTTTACTGTTACCTTGTTGCAAAGACGTAGTTGATATAGGTACGGATGTTGAAAATGTACCATACTCTTAAGATGATGTCGCACTCACAATCCGAGGTGGGGCTGCTCTAGTAGGTGCAACGGTGGAGGAACCAACCGGCGGTGGTGAGCATGAACTGGAATAGTAGTTGTTATTGTCACCCAATGCATCCTCCTATATCTGTCTCTCAAAGGTACAAGCACGAACATACATACCAGTAATGCAACGAGGAATATACTGAAATCTTGCACGGATATCATGGTTCAGACCAACAAAAAAATCTATTCATTGTATCATCCTCATATTCTTCTATGTCACAATGATGCATATAAGATTTGAACTCTTGGTAGTAAGCATGAACAATGTTACTGCCTTGTTTTAATTGTTCCAATTTGCGAAGCAATTCATGACGATATTAAGGAGGAAAAAATTGTTGTCTCATTACAGCTTTCAAAACTTTCCAAGTTGTTGGTTCGTTATCAATGTTTTTCTTACAATGTACACTCCACCAGACAGAAGAAAAACAAGTAAATGCTCTAGTGGTAGCTCATACTCTCTCAAGTTCAGAAAAATCATGGTGACTAAAAATTTGTTCTACTTCAAGCTCCCAAGCTAGATAAATAGTAGGATTAAATCTACCCTCAAATAATGGTAAAGAGATAACCTGACCATATGCTTGTGTGTGTTGTCCCACCTCTCGTGATGGTGAAGGTGTATCCGTCGTCCAAGAACTTCTATCTTCAGACCCGGTCATGATTAGTAGAAACAAGAAACAAAATTCAAGAATAATGTTCCTATGAACTACTAGGGTGTGGTGGTAAAGCGCTCACAATAAAGCAAATATCAATATCTTACAAGTTCTTACCAAGCAGCAGGTGGTGACAGGCAACCAGCTGTGTCAAATAACTCCAAAGATTGAGTAAAGCGATTGCCAGGGGAACGTATGTATACACGGTGTAGAAATTTGTGGATCTTGGAAGGCTTAAATATATGGTAGCAAAAGATTAGAAATAATCAATTCAGAGATGCAATGTTGAATAAACGCTCAACGATGTTCCGTGCTGGTCCTAGGCTAGACCGAACTAGAGACGCGAGCCTAGAACACTAATGAGGTCATGCCATAGCACAACTAGCATCAATAAAGGATATGAAGTAGCTCTGGACGGCAAGATATAAGTGAAGATCACAATGGCAGTAAAGATAAAGATGTGAAACAACAGCCAAGCAGGATATATCAACAACTTTCTCTCCAACTTTCCTCCGGAAAAGTTTGTGCCAATTTTTTAATAATTTTTTTCAAGAATGGTACTGACTCAATCTTCCAAATGCAAAAGGAGTCACTCAATTCCGAGTTGATATGAGGAGTCAAAAAATTCTAAAACTGGCGTGAAAACTGGAATAAGATGTGTTAGTGAACTTCGGAGGGCAAAAAGGCCTATTTAGGAGCCGATTTTGAGGTGCCAAATATTGAGCTTTCTTCTACAACTATTAAGATGCGGCTCGTAGCTAGCTTTAATTTGAGTACTCGCGGAGCCAAAATGGACTTCGTATGAGGAAGTTATGCCCGTTTTACTCAACAGTGCACAAAACAGATTCCAATCCGAATTCAACTATGAGATTGAGTCCAGATAGATCCGAATTTTGTTTTTTTTCTTCTCTCTTTTGTTTTCCTCACACTTTTTTCTTTTTCTTTCTCTTTTTTTCTTTGGCTTTCTTTTTTAGTTCTTTTTTCTCGTTTTTTTTCTTTGCCTTTTTTCTCTCTCCCTCTTTCCAAAACAAACTAGATAAGATGCAGATTGGATCAAGCGAAGATGTGAACGATCTCAACTATGATTATGACAATGAACGGTGGGTAGCACATGGTGGAAATTGATGGATGGGTGATGGACAGCGGAAGGGATAACGATGCAGCGGCGGCGTGACTAATGTGAACAGAACTCGAAACTTTAAACGAACTAGACACTAAGACCAGCAACTCGACACGATGATGTAACTGATCATTCAACTATGCAAGCAATGAAAAGAAAATTGCAAATGCTCAGACTGGCTTGGACAAAGGATGAATAGATCTAACTTTTTTGTGGTTTTATCTTGGACAATAGGTACGATAATAAATCTAATCTAGATAAAACTGGTAATTCTCATCGAGCAACCTGAAAACTGATACCACTTGATAGAGGCGAGGGTCTCGATCTTTCGATGAGATGATAACTATAGATTTGGTGGAGATGACTTTGATGATCCGACTACAAATGTGCACGACGTTGCGCCTTGGAAATCGCTAAACCAATCTCCTGAGGTTACAGACGATGCTGGAAGCACGGTCAGCCTGACCACGAAGGTCTATTCCTACAAGCATTTGAAGAACGAGCAAGAATATGATAAAGCAATCTGAATATTGCCAATATATATGAAGTATTGATAATGGTGGTGATCCGTAAGCGGTCTTGGTCTGGTCGTTGGACACAAACAAAGTACACGAAGTTGCAGTGGCTAACTTTTAACTAAACAAATCCCAAGGGAAAATCTACTAGATGGATCTACTTATATAGGAGCAAGCAGTGACGGCAAAGGAGGTGGAAGGGCGTCCCAAGGCAGCCTATAACCAACCCTAGGTCGTACAAGGCAAATGGGCCCATGTGGAGGTGATGTAACACCTTTGGACTTGTAGTTTGACTCAGATTCTGCTGCAGCATCAGATTGTTTCATCCATAACTCAACGCTCCGGACAAATTTGAAGGTGAATCCAAATGTGTTGGAATGATCACAAAATCTACTTTCAAACAAAAAAAGAATCACCCAATTCAGAGTCCGTATGAAAATGTTGTTGGCGTTTTGAGTCAGGTATGCCTGTGTAGTCCGAATCTGAATCCAGAACCTGAGAGACTTGGACTCTATCTTCTCTTGGCCCAAAAGTGACGTGAGAGGACTTTTTGAACATCACCTAAACTTCTCTTTTCCCCTTATCTTCATATGTGTATTGTACAAATGTCCCATACACCTCAAAAATATATATGACTAATGGATGGTAGCGGCGGTGGCAGTGGAGAATAGACAATGGCGATGAATGACAACAGACGGATGGATGGTGGTCATGGTAACAGCAGCGGCGTGGCAGTGGAATATGTCAATAAAGTGAAAGATAGTTCGAGCCGACGCGGCGTGAACAAAACATGACTAGAACTCGAAACTCTAAAAGTTTGGAGACTAAAACCAGCAACTCAACACACGATGCAACCAAAAATCCAACAATGCAAAAACTAAGTGATAATAGCGAAAGGCTCAGATTGTCTGGGACACGGATGAACTAATCTACATTTTTTGTGTGGCTTTTTCTTGGAGTATGAAAAACAGATGCAATCTAAACTACGAAATACTACAAAATCTCACCGAGCAACCTGAAAACTGATACCACTTGATAGAGGCGAGGGTCCCGATCTTTTGATGAGATGATAACTATCGATTTGGTGGAGACGACTTTGATGATCCGACTACAAACGTGCACGACGTTGAGCCTTAGCAAATTGCTAAACCAATCTCTTGAGGTTACTGACGATGCTGGAAGCACGATCAGCCTGACCACGAAGGTCTATTCCTGCAAGCAATCGAAGAACGAGCAAGAATATGATAAAGCAATCTAAATGTTGCGAATATATATGAAGTATTGATAATGGTGGGGATCCGTAAGCGGTCTTGGTCTGGTCGTTGGACACAAACGAAGTATATGAAGTTGCAATGGCTAACTTTTAACTAAACAAATCCCAAGGGAAAAAGCTACTAGATGGATCTACTTATATAGGAGCAAGGGGTGACGGCAAATAAGGTGGGAGGACGTCCCAAGGCATCCTAAAACCAACCCTAGGTCGTACAAGGCCAATGGGCCCATGTGGAGGTGATGTAATACCTTTGGACTTGTAGTTTGACTTGGATTCTGCTGCAACATCAGATTGTTTCATCCATAACTCAACGATCCGAACGAATTTGTAGTTGAATACAAATGTGTTGGAAAAAGCATGAAATCTACTTTCAAACAAAAAAAGAATCACCCAATTTGGAGTCCGTATGAAAAAGTTGTTAGCGTTTTGAATCAGGTATGTTTGTGCAGTCCGAATCTGAATCCAGAACATGAGAGATTTGGACTCTATCTTCTCTTGGCCCAAAAGTGACGTGAGAGGACTTTTTGAACAACACCTAAACTTCTATTTTTCCCTTATCTTCATATGTGGATTGTACAAATGTCCCATATACCTCACAAATATACATGTATGCAATATTTTTTGTCGTATCCAAGGTAGTCATGTCCTCATCAAGAGGCCATGGGAGAAGATAGATGGCATGGAGAAGACGTTCGAAACAAAGCTCGATAACAAGTTCAATGAATTGCTTGCGCGTCTTCCACCACCACCACCGGCTGCACCTAATGCACCTCTACAACAACAACAACAACAACAACAATGACGACAACAACGACAACAACAACAACAACCACAACAACAACAACAACAACAACAACGACGACGACGATGACGACGACAACGACAACAACGACTACCTCCCCGTCGTGAAATAGCACTCCACCGAGCGAGCCGTGTCCCCCTTGCACCTGGCCAAACTGTTGGTGCTGCTGTTGATACTTTTGTGGCTCCTGCTGCTGATGACGAGGAGGATGATTATGAAGGAGATTACGAGCATGAGGTTGATCAAAATCAGAACTATGTGCAACCACCAACACCACAACCACCAGGTCGTCCACATGCAAATAATGGCAATGGTAGGGCTCCCTCTCAAGTACGAGATCATGACCATCTCCCTAAACTGAAATTGAATATTCCACCATTTAAGGGTAGATACATTCCTGATATATATCTTACATGGGAGTCAGAAACTGAACAACATTTTACATGTTTACAATATCCCGGGGAGAGACGTGTTCCTGCTGCTGTTTGTGCTTTCACTAGTTTTCCATGTGTTTGGTGGTCTGAACATTGTAGATTATATCCTATTCCGGCTACTTGGGCTGCTTTGAAAATTGCTATGCGTACTTGTTGGGTTCCACCATATTATCAACGTGAAGTACTTCAAAAATTGCAGCGCTTAAGACAAGGAAAAAATTCTGTAGAAGAATATGATCAGGAATTACAAACTGGCATGATTAGATGTGGTATTGTTGAGGAGAATGAGGCTATGCTGGCATGTTTTATGGGTAGATTAAATAGAGAGATTCAGACCATTCTAGAGTATAAGGAGTATAATAATAGCGCTCGTTTATTCCATCTTGCTTGTAAACCTGAACGTGAAGTGCAGGATCGACAGACATTGGCGCGGACTAACTTTTCTATAGGTAGGCCTTCATCATGGACACCGCGTGCATCCTCTACTTCCACACATTCTACTGCACCGACACCTCCACCAGCTATTAACTCCAGCCGTGATACAAGGAAGCAGGCACAACCACCATTATCTGCCAAGAGCGGACCTATCGGGCCTACACAGAGTTCTTCTTCTTCCATGGCATCAACAGGGCACACAACAGATATTATTTGTTGTCATTGTAAGGGAAGAGGACATTTGGCGAGAGAATGCAAATCTCACCGTGTGATGATTGCTACTGAGGATGGTGGGTATGAGTCCACTAGTGACTATGATGAGGAGACTTTGGCTCTTATTACACGTGAAGAACAAGGTGGAGATGATTCTGATCATCAGACACAATACATGGCTCCTTAAGATGCTGACAGGTATGAATGTTTAGTTGCTCAAAGTGTTTTGAGTGTGCAGGTCACACAAGCTGAGCAAAATCAGAGGCATAATTTGTTCCATACAAAGGGAGTTGTGAAGGAACATTCTGTTCGCGTCATCACAGATGGAGGGAGCTGCAACAACTTGGCTAGCATGGAGATGGTGGAGAAGCTATCCCTCAACACAAGACCACATCCACATCCTTACTATATCCAATGGTTCAACAACAGCGGCAAGGTTAAGGTAACACATGCTGTTCATGTGCATTTTAGTATCTCTACATATGCTGATTATGTGGACTGTGATGTGGTACCCATGCAAGCATGTTCCTTATTACTTGGTAGACCATGGAAATTTGATAAAAATTCTGTACACCATGGTAGAAATAATCAGTATACTCTTGTTCATAAGGATAGCCATATTACTTTGCTTCCTATGACTCCTGATTCCATTTTGAAAGATGATAGAGCTAATAAAGCAAAACAGGCGAAAAATAAGAGTGAAAATCATATTGTGGCAAAAGAATTTGAGCAACAAATGAAACCTAATAATAAACCATCTAGTGTTGTTTCTGAAATTAAATTGAAAAGTGCAGGTTTACTTGCCACAAAATCTGATATTAATGAGCTAGATTTCAGCAAATCTGTTTGCTATGCTTTTGTGTGAAAAGAGGCATTATTTTCATTCGAGTACATGCCTTCCTCTTTGCCCCCTGCTGTCACTCACATTTTGCAGGAGTTCGTTGACGTCTTTCCACAAGACGTGCCACCGGGATTACCACCTATTAGAGGGATTGAGCATCAAATTGACTTAATTCCTGGTGCATCGCTACCCAACCGTTCACCATACCATACCAATCCAGAGGAGATGAAGGAGATTATGCGTCAAGTACATGAGCTGCTTGACAAAGGTTATATATGCGAATCTCTTAGTCCTTGTGTTGCACCTATTATACTAGTGCCTAAAAAGGATGGTACGTCCCATATGTGTGTTGATTGTAGAGGCATTTATAATATTACTATTTGTTATCTTCATCCTATTCCTAGGCTAGATGATATGCTGGATGAATTGAGTGGCTCTACAATATTCTCCAAAGTTGATTTGCTTAGTGGATACCATCAAATTCGTATGAAATTGGGAGATGAATGGAAAACAACATTTAAAACTAAGTTTGGATTATATGAGTGGTTAGTCATGCCTTTTAGGTTAACTAATGCACCTAGTACTGTCATGAGACTAATGAACGAAGTTTTACGTGCTTTCACTGGACGATTTGTAGTAGTCTATTTTGATGATATACTGCTTTATAGCAAATCTTTGGAAGAACATTTGGAACATTTATGTGCTATTTTTATTGCTCTACGGGATGCATGTTTGTTTGGTAACCTTGGGAAGTGCACCTTTTGCATCGATTGAGTATCTTTTTCTTGGCTATGTTGTTATTCCATAGGGAATTGAAGTTGATAAAGCCAATATTGAAGCTATTGAGAGTTGGCCGCAGCCCAAAACGGTCACACAAGTGAGGAGTTTTCTTGGCCTCGCTGGATTCTATAGGCGTTTTGTGAGAGATTTCAACACCATTGCTGCACCTCTCAACGAGCTTACAAAGAAGGATGTGCCTTTTGTTTGGGGTACCGCAAAGGAAGAAGCCTTCACGGTATTGAAATATAAGTTGACACATGCTCCTTACTCCAACTTCCTGATTTTAATAAGACTTTTGAGCTTGAATGTGATGCTAGTGGAATTGGATTAGGAGGTGTGTTATTACAAGATGGCAAACCTGTTGCATAATTTTCTGAAAAATTTGAGTGGGCCTAGTCTGAACTACTCTACTTATGATAAAGAATTATATGCTCTTGTTCGAACCTTAGAAACATGGCAACATTATTTATGGCCCAAGGAATTTGTTATAAATTCTGATCATGAATCTTTGAAACACATTAAAAGTCAAGCAAAACTGAACCGTAGACATGCTAAATGGGTTGAATTCATTGAGACTTTCCCTTATGTCATTAAACACAAGAAGGGTAAAGAAAAATATTATTGCTGATGCTTTGTCTCGTCGTTATACTATGCTTTCACAACTTGACTTTAAAATATTTGGTTTGGAGACCATCAAAGATCAATATGTGCATGATGCTGAATTTAAAGATGTATTGCAGAATTGTAAGGAAGGGAGAACTTGGAACAAGTTCGTTCTTAACGATGGATTTGTGTTTCGTACTAAGAAGCTATGCATTCCAGCTAGCTCTGTTCATCTTTTGTTGTTGCAGGAGGCGCATGGAGGAGGATTAATGGGACACTTTGGAATCAAGAAGACAGAGGATATACTTGCTACACATTTCTTTTGGCCAAAGATGAGACGAGATGTTGAGCGTTTTGTTGCTCGCTGCACTACATGTCAAAAAGCTAAGTCACGACTCAATCCTCATGGTTTATATATGCCTTTGCATGTACCTAGTGTTCCTTGGGAGGATATATCTATGGACTTTGTTTTAGGTTTACCTCAAACAAAGAAGGGGAGAGATAGCATATTTGTTGTCGTGGATAGATTTTCGAAAATGGCACACTTTATACCATGTCATAAAAGCGATGATGCTGTTAATGTTGCTGATTTGTTCTTTCGTGAAATTATTCGCTTGCATGGTGTGCCAAATACTACTGTTTCAGATCGTGATACTAAATTTCTTAGCAACTTTTGTAGATGTTTATGGGCTAAGTTTGGGACTAAACTGCTTTTTAGTACTACTTGTCACCCCCAAACTGATGGACAAACTGAAGTAGTCAATAGAACATTGTCTACTATGCTTAGGGATGTTTTGAAGAATAACAAGAAAATTTGGGAAGAATACTTGTCTCATATTGAATTTGCTTATAATCGTTCATTGCATTCTACTACTAAGATGTGCCCTTTTGAAATTGTGTATGGTTTCCTACCTCGTGCACCTATTGATTTGTTGCCTCTTCCATCTTCGGAGAAGGTTAATTTTGATGCTAAAAAACGTGCTGAATTGATTTTAGAAATGCATGTGTTAACTAAGGAAAACATTGAGCATATGAATGCTAAATATAAACTTGTGGGACATAAGGGTAGAAAACATGTTGTGTTTGCACCTGGAGATCTTGTTTGGTTACATTTGCGTAAGGATAGATTTCCTAATTTGCGCAAATCAAAGCTCATGCCACGTGCTGATGGTCCTTTTAAGGTGTTAGAGAAAATAAATGATAATGCATATAAACTTGAGCTGCCTTCAGATTTTGGGGTTTGTCCCACTTTTAACATTGCAGATTTGAAGCATTATTTGGGTGAGCAAGATGAGCTTTCATCGAGGACGACTTCATTTCAAGAAGGGGAGGATGATGAGGACATAATACCATTGTTACACCCATAGCCCCTGCTGCTATACATACTGGACCAATTACTAGAGCTCGCGCACGCCAATTGAATCATCAGGTACTTTCGTTTCTAGGTAATGATTCTAATGTTCATGAGAATATGATGCTACCTAAATTGGATACATTTGTTTTGCTTACAAATGAAGGGCCTAGCTTGGACAAGAAAGATGAACCTTGGAGCAAGTTCAAGCATGGAGATGATGGCATGCGGAAGGGGAACAAGAACCGAGTTACAAATGATGATTCCAGGACTTTGAAGCCACCATAATGAGTGCATGAAGCCTTGGACGAAATATACAAGATGCCACTTCATAAATTTCGTCAAGAGGCTATTCTAGGTGATGCGTCACCTTATTTTTGGGCTAGGCCCATGTCATTTTGAAATACTTGATTATAGGCTGTTTTTAGAGTCCATGTGTGTGGGGAAACAAGAGTTAGGGTTGGTTTCGGACCCCTCTTCCAAGGGCCACGAAATTCCCCCCTCCCTCCTCCATATATATAGCCCTTAGGGCATCATTTAGACTTTGGGTTTTGTTTATATTAAAGTTCGCCAAGGCTGCAACTTCGCGTACTTCGTTTGTGTTCAAGGACGAGACAAAGACATCACAAAACGCCACCTTGATCAATAAAGGTTTCCTCTTATATTCACAATATCGAGATTGCAATCTTAGTTTCTTGCTTGTTCTTCATTTGCCTGCAAGAAACAGACCTTCGTGGTCAGGTTGATCGTGCTCCGGCGTGGTGATGACCCACAAGTGTAGGGGATCTATCGTAGCCTTTTTGATAAGTAAGATTGTCCAACCCAACGAGGAGCACAAGGAAAATGATAAGCGGTTTCCAGCAAGATTTTCTCTGCAAGCATTGAAATTATCGGTAACAGATAATTGTGTGATAAGATAAATTATAACGAGCAACAAGTAATGAAAGTAAATAGGGTGCAGCAAGATGGCCCAATCCTTTTTGTACCAAAGGACAAGCCTGGACAAACTCTTATATGAAGGAAAGCGCTCCCGAGGACACATGGGAATTATCGTCAAGCTAGTTTTCATCACACTCATATGATTCTCGTTCAGTACTTTGATAATTTGATATGTGGGTGGACTGGTGCTTGGGTACTTTCCTTACTTGGACAAGCATCCCACTTGTGATTAACCCCTATTGAAAGGATCCGCAACTACAATAGAAGTATTAAGGTAAACCTAACCATAGCATGAGACATATGGATCCAAATCAGCCCCTTACGAAGCAACACATAAACTAGGGTTTAAGCTTCTGTCACTCTAGCAACCCATCATCTACTTATTACTTCCCAATGCCCTCCTCTAGGCCCAAACAATGGTGAAGTGTCATGTAGTCGACGTTCACATGACACCACTAGAGGAAAGACAACATACATCTCATCAAAATATCGAACGAATACCAAATTCACATGACTACTTATAGCAAGACTTCTCCCATGTCCTCAGGAACAAACATAACTACTCACAAAGAATATTTATGTTCATAATCAGAGGGGTATTAATATGCATAATGGATCTGAAGATATGATCTTCCACCAAGTAAACCAACTAGCATCAACTACAAGGAGTAATCAACAGTACTAGTAACCCACAGGTACCAACCTGAGGTTTGGATACAAAGATTGGATACAAGAGATGAACTAGTGTTTGAGATGAGATGGTGCTGGTGAAGATGTTGATGGAGATTGGCCCCCTCCCGATGAGAGGATCGTTGGTGATGATTTCCCCCTCCCGGAGGGAAGTTTCCCCGGCAGAACAGCTCCACCGGAGCCCTAGATTGGTTCTGCCAAGGTTCCGCCTCGTGGCGGCGGAGTTTTGTCCCGTGAGCTTGCTTATGATTTTTTCCTTGACAAAAGACTCCATATAGCCAAAGATGGGCATCGGAGGGCCACTAGGGGGCCCACGAGGTAGGGGGGCGCGCCTAGGGGATAGGGTGCGCCCCCCACCCTTGTGGACAGTGGGTGGCCCCCCTCTGGTACTTCTTCTCCTAATATTTTTTATATATTCTAAAACGTGCTCCCTTGAAGTTTCAGGACTTTTGGAGATGTGTAGAATAGGTCTCTAATATTTGCTCCTTTTTCAGCCCAGAATTCCAGCTGCCGGCATTCCCCCTCTTCATGTGAACCTTGTAAAATAAGAGAGAATAGGCATAAGTATTGTGACATAATGTGTAATAACAGCCCATAATGCGATAATTATCAATATAAAAACATGATGCAAAATGGACATATCAACTCCCCCAAGCTTAGACCTCGCTTGTCCTCAAGCGAAAGCCGAAATCAAAAAATATGTCCACATGTTTAGAGATAGAGGTGTCGATAAAATAAAATACGAACATGAGGGCATCATGATCATTCTTAGAACAAGAACATATATATATATATATTTTCATATGATCTCTTATGCTAAAGCAACAATTCAATCACAATTTCAAGTATGAATCATAAACTTCATTGAAAACTAACAAACTACAATCTCAGTCATTGAAGCAATTGCAATTTATCATAACATCGGAAAGAGTCAATAAGAGTTTTTCAGCAAGTCCACATACTCAACTATCATTTAGTCTTCCACAATTGCTAACACTCACGCGATATGTATGGTTATGTAGTTTTAGCCGGACATGGAGAAAGATAGGGGCTTATAGTTTGCCTCCCAACTTTTTTCCTCAAGGGTAATGTCAACAATAATAGTTCATGAAAACTCACATCCAATTAGCTATATGTATCTGGATCTCTCCAACACATTGTGCTTGCCAAAGGATAAAATGTAAAAAGGAAGGGTAAAGATCACCATGACTCTTATATAAGGTAGAAGATAAAAGTAAAAGATAGGCCCTTCGCAGAGGGAAGTAGAGGTTGTCATGCACTTTTATGGTTGGATGGACAAAATCTTAATGCAAAAGAACGTCACTTTATATTGCCACTTGTGATATGGACCTTTATTATGCAGTCTGTCGCTTTTATTTCTTGCACATCACAAGATCGTATAAAGCTTATTTTCTCCACATTAATAGATCATACATATTTAGAGAGCAATTTCTATTGTGTGCACCGATGACAACTTACTTGAAGGATCTTACTCAATCCATAGGCAGGTATGGTGGACTCTCATGGCAAAACGGGTTTAGGGATATTTGGAAGCACAAGTAGTATCTCTACTTGGTGCAAAGAAATTGGCTAGCATGAGAGGGAAAGGCAAGCTCAACATGTTGGACGATCCATGGCAATATAATTTATCTCAGATGTATGAAAACATAACCCATTGTGTTGTCTTCCTTGTCCAACGTCAACTCTTTAGCATGTCATATTTTAGTGTGTGCTCACAATCATAAAAGATGTCCAAGATAGTATATTTATATGTGAAAACCTATATTTCTTTATTACTTCCTATTAATTGCAACGATGACCAAAACTATGTTTGTCAACTTTCAACAACTTTTATTCATCATACTTTTATATGTGAAGTCATTACTCTCCATAAGATCCTTATGATCTCTTTATTTCTTTTTATTTATTTTTCTTTTATTTATTCCCTCAAGATCATAGTAAGATAATCAAGCCCTTGACTCAACACTAATCTTTATTATATAACTCATGGACTCGATTACATAGAAGGATCATAAAGCAAAACTCACAAATAGATCATACTAAAACTTTATTCTACTAGATCAAGATATTACCCAAAGGATCGAACTAAGAAAAATGGTAAAGATAAAAGTGATGGTGATATGATACGGGGACACTCCCCCAAGCATGGAAGTTGCCAAGGGGAGTGCCCATACCCATGTGTTTATGTCTCCCTCTTCGTAGGTGGTGATGTGATATTCTTGGCGATGATGCCCCTCAAGATATGATTCTCTTCTTCAAGCTTATTGACTTGCTGCTTGAGGCCCATTATTTCTTTTCAGAGCTTGCCCGTGACGGCTAAAGCTCCTTTCACCCATGGATGTTGCATAGTTGCGGGAGAACAAGTAACACACTTTTTCATATTTTCAAGAAATCTGACATTGGAAGGGATGGCCGAGTTTGGAATGACTGAGCTCTGTAGTTCCCCCATCGTGAATCCAGATCGGAAACGAGAAGTAACTTCTTGATCCTCTTCCAAGGCATATATCCTTTTCAAGTCAGCCTCCATCTCTTCTTCCGTTGATGGCCCAAAGTGGTCAGCATCACTATTTGCTCTTGGTCCTGGTGTCGGATGAGACACCCGACTCTCCCCGACTGACTCTTGAGAAGACATCTTGCTCCGAATCTGCAGCAGAAACAGCTCGAAACAAGAACAGGAGATATTTGCGTGATACAGTGGTCAAAACCTTCAGGAGATTATATAATGATTTTTTACCGACCAAAAGAACTATCGTGCAAGAAAACAGAGTCCGGAGGGCACACGAGATGCCCACGAGGCAGGGGGGCATGCCCAGGGGGGTAGGGCGCGCCCTCCACCCTCGTGGAAGCCTCGTGTCCTTTCCGGACTGCTTCTTATTTTCCTATTTTCTTAAATATCCCAAAACGGAGAAAAATTGCCATTAGAACTGTTTTGGAGTCGGTTTACTAACCGTACCACGTACATATTCCTTTTTGAGGTCTGAAACATTCCGGAAAGTGTCCCTTATGTATTCCTCCGGGGTTACGGTTTCAATAACATTAGTTTCAACATTTATGGGATTACCTGAGATAGTGTTTGATTCTTTGACCGTTTACCGCCCTCGGATTTGTGCCTTTGAAGTTGTTGATTTTTATGGCACCGGAACGATAGACCTCCTCGATGACGTAAGGACCTTCCAATTTAGAGAGGAGTTTGCTTGCAAAAAATCTCAAACGAGAGTTGTATAACAATAGATAATCACCTACATTGAACTCACGTTTTTGTATCCTTTTATCATGCCATCTTTCAACTTTTTCTTTAACCAGCTTGGCATTTTCACAGGCCTGGGTTCTCCATTCATCAAGTGAGCTAATGTCAAAAATCCTCTTTTCACCGGCAAGTTTGAAATCATAATTGATCTCTTTAATGGCCCAATATGCCTTATGTTCTAGTTCGAGAGGTAAATGACATGCTTTACCATAAACCATTTTATACGGAGACATACCCATAGGATTTTTGTATGTAGTTCTATAAGCCCATAATGCATCATCAAGTTTCTTGGACCAATTCTTTCTAGATCTATTAACAGTCTTTTGCAAAAATAATTTAAGCTCTCTATTACTTAATTCTACTTGGCCACTAGACTGTGGGTGATAAGGAGATGCAATTCTATGATTAACATCACACTTAGCAAGCATTTTACGAAAGGCGCCATGAATAAAATGTGAACCACCATCAGTCATTAAGTATCTAGGGACTCCAAACCTCGGAAAAATAACTTCTTTAAGCATCTTAATAGAGGTGTTATGATCAGCACTACTAGTTGGAATAGCTTCTACCCACTTAGTAACGTAATCAACAGCTACTAAAATATGTGTGTGTCCATTAGAGGAAGGAAATAGTACCATATAATCAAAGCCCCAAACATCAAATGGTTCAATAACAAGTGAATAATTCATTGGCATTTCCCGACATCTACTAATATTACCAATTCTTTGACATTGATCATAGGACAAAACAAACTTACGGGCATCCTTGAAGAGAGTAGGCCAACAAAAACCGAATTGCAATACCTTGTGTGCAGTTCTATCTCCAACATGGTGTCCTCCATAAGCCTCGGAGTGACACTTATGTAGGATCTGTTCCTGTTCATGCTCAAGTACACAACGTCTAATAACACCAGCTACTCCTTCTTTGTAAAGATGTGGGTCATCCCAGAAGTAATGTCTTAAATCATAGAAGAACTTTTTCTTTTGCTCATATGTGAAACTAGGTAGTGGGTCATCAAGAATATTCTCTAGCCTAGACAAGTTGTCTGCAACGGGGTTCACAGCTCCCTTTCTACCAATAATATGCAAATCAAATTCTTGTAGCAAGAGGACCTATCTAATAAGTCTAGGTTTAGCATCTTTCTTTTCCATAAGATATTTAATAGCAGCATGATCGGTGTGAACAGTTACTTTAGAATCAACAATATAAAGTCTGAACTTATCACAAGCAAATACAACTGCTAAAAATTCTTTTTCAGTAGTGGCATAATTTCTCTGGGCACTGTCTAGAGTTTTACTACTATATTGAATAACATTTAGTTTCTTATCAACCCTTTGTCCTAGAACAACACGTACAACATAATCACTAGCATCACACATGATTTCAAATGGTAAATTCCAATCAGGAGGTTGAACAATTGGTGCAGAAATCAAAGATTTCTTAAGTATTTCAAATGCTTCTAAATAGTCATCATCAAAAACAAAAGGAACATCTTTTTGTAAGAGATTACTCAGAGGCCGAGAAATTTTAGAGAAGTCCTTAATGAACCTCCTATAAAAATCGGCATGACCAAGGAAAGTTCTTATACCTTTAATGTCCTTAGGGCACGGCATCTTTTCAATAGCATCAACTTTAGCTTTATCAACCTCAACACCTCTTTCAGAAATTTTATGCCCCAAGACAATACCTTCATTAACCATAAAGTGGCACTTATCCCAATTCAAAACAAGATTGGTTTGTTCACATCTCTGCAAAACTCGATCAAGATTTCTTAAGCAATCATCGAAAGAAGTCCCATAAACAGAGAAATCATCCATGAATACCTCAACAATCTTTTCAAAAAAGTCAGAGAATATACCAGCCATACATCTTTGAAAGGTAGAAGGTGCATTACATAAACCAAAAGGCATACATCTATAAGCAAAGGTACCGAAAGGGCAAGTAAAAGTTGTCTTTTCTTGATCCTCTTTTGACACAGGTATTTGAGAGAAACCAGAATAACCATCTAGGAAGCAAAAATGTGTATGTTTGGATAATCTTTCTAGCATTTGATCAATAAAAGGTAACAAGTAATGATCCTTTTAGTAGATTTATTTAATTTGCATAAATAAATTACCATTCTATAACCTGTAACAATTCTTTGTGGGATCAATTCATCTTTATCATTAGGAACAACAGTAATGCATCCCTTCTTAGGGACACAATGGACAGGACTTACCCACTAACTATCAGCAACGGGATAAATTATACCTGCCTCCAGAAGCTTTAGTGTTTCTTTTCTTACCACTTCTTTCATCTTAGGATTTAACCGTCGTTGGTGATCAACAACTAGTTTAGCATCCTTCTCCAATTTTATTTTGTGCTGGCATAAAGTGGGACTAATGCCCTTAAAATCATCAAGAGTATATCCAATAGCAGCACGGTGCTTCTTCAGAGTTTTCAATAATTTCTTTTCCTCATGCTCTGAAAGGTTAACACTAATAATAATAGGATATATCTCTTTCTCATCAAGATAAGCATATTTGAGAGTATCAGGTAAAGGTTTAAGCTCAAACACGGGATCACCCTTGGGTGGAGGAGGATCCCCTAGAATTTCAAAAGGCAAGTTGTGTTTCAAAATAGGTCCCTATTTAAAGAATACTTCATCTATTTTCCTTCTTTCGTTCATAAACATATGATTTTCATGGTCTAGCAAATATTGTTCTAAAGGATCAGTAGGAGGCATGGCAATAGAAGCAAGACCAGTAATTTCATCTTTACTAGGGAATTCTTTATCATGGGGTTGTCTACGAAATTTAGCAAAATTAAACTCATGAGACATATCCCCTAAACCCACAGAAACAATATCCTTATTGCAGTCTATCTTAGCATTAACAGTATTCAAGAAGGGCCTACCAAATATAATGGGACAAAAGTCATCTTGTGTGGAACCAAGAACAAGAAAATCAGCAGGATATTTAACTTTCCCACACAAGACTTCAACATCTCTAACAATCCCAACTAGTGAAATAGTATCTCTATTGGCAAGCTTAATTGTAACATCTATCTCTTCTATCTCAGCAGGTGCAATATCATGCATAATTTCTTTGTATAAGGAATGAGGTATTGCACTTGCACTAGCACCCATATCACGTAAACCATGATAGAAATGATCTCCTATTCTAACAGAAATAACATGCATGCCTACAACAGGTCTATGTTTATTTTTAGTATCGGGTCTAGAAATTCTAGCAGATTCATTGCAGAAGTAAATAACATGCCCATCAATATTATCGGCCAAGAGATCCTTAACCATAGCAACACTAGGTTCAACTTTAATTTGCTCGGGGGGTTTGGGTGTCTTAATATTGATTATGTTAACCACAGTTGAAGCTTTAGCATGATCCTTTATTTTAACAGGGAAAGGTGGTTTCTCAATATATGCAGTAGGAACAACAGGATAATTATAAGTGATAGTCTTTTCTTCAACTTTAATAGGTGCAACTACTTTTACTTCAATGGGAGGATTATGTTTAAACAACTTCTCCTTAGGGAGATCAACATGAGTAGCAAAGGTTTCACAGAAAGAAGCTACTATCTCAGAGTCAAGTCCATATTCAGTGCTAAATTCACGAAAAGCATCGGTATCCATAAAAGATTTAACACAATCAAACTTAGGTGTTGTACCTGACTCCTTACCTTCGTCGAGGTCCCAATCTTCAAAGTTGCGTTTAATTCTCTCCAATAAATCCCATTTGAATTCAATAGTCTTCATCATAAAAGAACTAGTACAAGAAGTATCGAGCATGGAGCGATTACTAAGAGAAAGCCGAGCATAAAATTTTTGAATAATCATTTCTCTTGAGAGCTCATGATTGGGGCATGAATATAACATTAACTTAAGACTCCCCCAAGCTTGAGCGATGCTTTCTCCTTCGCGAGGCCAAAAATTATATATATAATTACGATCACGATGAACAAGATGCATAGGATAAAACTTCTGATGAAATTCCAATTTCAATCGTTTATAGTTCCATGATCCCATATCATCACATAGCCTAAACCATGTCAATGCCTCTCCCTTCAAAGATAAAGGGAAGACCTTCTTCTTGATAACATCCCCGGGCATACCTGCAAGCTTAAATAATCCACAAACTTCATCCACATAGATTAGGTGCAAATCGGGATGTAATGTTCCATCACCTGTGAAAGGATTAGCTAGCAGTTTCTCTATCATACCCGAAGGGATTTCAAAGTAAACATTTTCAGTAGGTTCAGTAGGTTGAGGAGCAACTCTTTGCTCTACTGGTCGGGGCGAAGATACCCTGAACAAGCCGCTCAAAGTATTATGTTCCATAGTAACAAGTGACAGTAAATTTCAGCACACTATATAAATTTTTCCTTACCAAATTCCACCTACCAAAGGCGCTTCACTCCCCGGCAACGGCGCCAGAAAAGAGTCTTGATGACCCACAAGTGTAGGTGATCTATCGTAGCCTTTTAGATAAGTAAGAGTGTCCAACCCAATGAGGAGCAGAAGGAAATGATAAGCAGTTTCCAGCAAGGTTTTCTCTGCAAGCACTGAAATTATCAGTAACAGATAGTTGTGTGATAAAATAAATTATAACGAGCAACAAGTAATGAAAGTAAATAGGGTGCAGCAAGATGGCCCAATCCTTTTTGTAGCAAAGGACAAGCCTGGCAAACTCTTAAATGAAGGAAAGCGCTCCCGAGGACACATGGGAATTATCGTCAAGCTAGTTTTCATCATGCTCATATGATTCGCGTTCGGTACTTTGATAATTTAATATGTGGGTACACCGGTGCTTGGGTACTGTCCTTACTTGGACAAGCATCCCACTTATGATTAACCCCTATTGCAAGGATCCGCAACTACAACAGAAGTATTAAGGTAAACCTAAACATAGCATGAGACATATGGATCCAAATCAGCCCCTTACGAAGCAACGCATAAACTAGGGTTTAAGCTTCTGTCACTCTAGCAACCCATCATCTACTTATTACTTCCCAATGCCCTCCTCTAGGCCCAATCAATGGTGAAGTGTCATGTATTCGACGTTCACATGACACCACTAGAGGAAAGACAACATACATCTCATCAAAATATCAAACGAATACCAAATTCACATGACTACTTATAGCAAGACTTCTCCCATGTCCTCAGGAACAAACATAACTACTCACAAAGCATATTCATGTTCATAATCAGAGGGGTATTAATATACATAATGGATCTGAACATATGACCTTCCACCAAGTAAACCAACTAGCATCAACTACAAGGAGTAATCAACACTACTAGCAACCCACAGGTACCAATCTGACATTTGGATACCAAGATTGGATACAAGAGATGAACTAGGGTTTGAGATGAGATGGTGCTGGTGAAGATGTTGATGGAGATTGATCCCCTCCCGATGAGAGGATCGTTGGTGATGACGATGGTGATGATTTCCCCCTCCCGGAGGGAAGTTTCCCGGGCAGAACAGCTCCGCCGGAGCCTAGATTGGTTCCGTCAAGGTTCCGCCTCATGGCGGCGGAGTTTCATCCCGTGAGCTTGCTTATGATTTTTTCCTCGATGAAAGACTCTGATAACCCACAAGTATAGGGGATCGCAACAGTTTTCGAGGGTAGAGTATTCAACCCAAATGTATTGATTCAACACAAGGGGAGTCAAAGAATATTCTCAAGTATTAGCAGCTGAGTTGTCAATTCAACCACACCTAGAAACTTAATATCTGCAGCAAGGTATTTAGTAGCAAAGTAATATGATAGTAGAGGTAACGGTAGCAAAAGTAATATTTTTGGGTTTTGTAGTGATTGTAATAGTAGCAACGGAAAAGTAAATAAGCGAAGAACAATATACGGAAAGCTCGTAGGCATTGGATCGGTGATGGAGAATTATGCCGGATGCGATTGATCATGTAACAGTCATAACCTAGGGTGACACAGAACTAGCTCTAGTTCATCAATGTAATGTAGGCATGTATTCCGAATATAGTCATACGTGCTTATGGAAAAGAACTTGCATGACATATTTTGTCCTACCCTCTCGTGGCAGCAGGGTCCTATTGGAAACTAACGGATATTGAGGCCTCCTTTTAATAGAGTACCGGACCAAAGCATTAACACATAGTGAATACATGAACTCCTCAAACTACGGTCATCACCGGTAAGTATCCCGATTATTGTCACTTCAGGGTTAACGGATCATAACACATAATAGGTGCCTATAGACTTGCAAGATAGGATCAAGAACTCTCATATATTGATGAAAACTTAATAGGTTCAGATCTGAAATCATGGCACTCGGGCCCTAGTGACAAGCATTAAGCATAGTAAAGTCATAGCAACATCAATCTCAGAACATAGTGGATACTAGGGATCAAACCCTAACAAAACTAACTCGATTACATGATAAATCTCATCCAACCCATCACCATCCAACAAGCCTACGACAGAATTACTCACGCACGGCGGTGAGCATCAGGAAATTGGTGATGGAGGAAGGTTGATGATGACGATGGCGACGGATTCCCCTCTCCGGAGCCTCGAACAGACTCCAGATCAGCCCTCCCGAGAGAGTTTAGGGCTTGGCGGCGGCTCCGTATCGTAAAACGCGATGAATCCTTCTCCCTGATTTTCTCTCCCTGAAAGTGAATATATGGAGTCAAGGTTGAGGTCGGTGGAGCGTCAGGGGGGCCACGAGGGAGGGGGCGCGCCCAGGGGGTAGGGCGCGCCCCCACCCTCGTGGACAGGGTGTGTGCCCCCTGAAGTGGATCTTTCTTCCAGTATTTTTTATATATTCCAAAATAATTCTCCATTGATTTTCAGGTCATTCCGAGAACTTTTATTTCTGCACAAAAATAACACCATGGCAATTCTGCTGAGAACAGTGTCAGTCCGGGTTAGTTCCATTCGAATCATGCAAGTTAGAGTCCAAAACAAGGGCAAAAGTGTTTGGAAAAGTAGATACGACGGAGACGTATCAACTCCCCAAGCTTAAACCTTTGCTTGTCCTCAAGCAATTCAGTTGATAAACTGAAAGTGATAAAGAAAAAAATTTACAAACTCTGTTTGCTCTTGTTGTTGTAAACATGTAAAGCCAGCATTCAAGTTTTCAGCAAAGATTATGAACTAACCATATTCACAATAACACTTAGGTCTCATGTTTACTCATATCAATGACATAATCAACTAGCGAGCAATAATATAAATCTCGGATGACAACACTTTCTGAAAATAATCATGATATGATATGACAAGATGGTATCTCGCTAGCCCTTTCTAAGACCGCAAAACATAAATGCAAAGCACCTTTAAAGATCAAGGACTGACTAGACATTGTAATTCATGGTAAAAGAGATCCAGTCAAGTCATACTCAATGTAAACTAACAGTAATGGATGCAAATGACAGCGGTGCTCTCCAACTGGTGCTTTTTAATAAGAGGATGATGACTCAACATAAAAGTAAATAGATAGGCCCTTCGCAGAGGGAAGCAGGGATTTGTAGAGGTGCCAGAGCTCGGTTTTGAAATAGATATGAATAATATTTTGAGCGGTATACTTTCATTGTCAACATAACAACCGAGAGATCTTGATATCTTCCATGCTACACACATTATAGGCGGTTCCCAAACAGAATGGTAAAGTTTATACTCCCCCCCACCAACAAGCATCAATCCATGGCTTGCTCGAAACAACGAGTGCCTCCAACTAACAAGAGTCCTGGGGGAGTTTTGTTTGCAGTTATTTTGATTTTATTTGCATAAAGCATGGGACTGGGCATCCCGGTGACCAGCCATTTTCTCGTGAGTGAGGAGCGGAGTCCACTCCTCTTGAGAATAACCCTCCTAGCATGGAAGATACAGACAGCCCTAGTTGATACATGAGCTATTCGAGCATACAAAACAGAATGTTTATTTGAAGGTTTAAAGTTTGCCCATACAAATTACTTGGAACGGCAGGTAGATACCGTATATAGGTAGGTATGGTGGACTCATATGGAACAACTTTGGGGTTTATGGAATTGGATGCACAAGTAGTATTCCTGCTTAGTACAAGTGAAGGCTAGAAAAAGACTGGGAAGCGACCAGCTAGAGAGCGACAACAGTCATGAACATGCATTAAAATTAATCAACACCGAATGCAAGCATGAGTAGGATATAATGCACCGTGAACATAAATATCGTGGAGGCTATGTTGATTTTGTTTCAACTACATGCATGAACATGTGCCAAGTCAAGCCACTCGAATCATTCAAAAGAGGATACCACCCTATCATACCACATCACAACCATTTTAATAGCATGTTGGCACGCAAGGTAAGCCATTATAAGCTCCTAGCTAATTAAGCATGGCATAAGCAACTACAATCTCTAATTGTCATTGCAAACATGTTTCTTTCATAATAGGCTGAATCAGTAATGATGAACTAATCATATTTACAAAAACAAGAGAGGTCGAGTTCATACCAGCTTTTCTCATCTCAATAAGTTCATCATATAATCATCATTATTTCCTTTCACTTGCATGACCGAATAGTGTGGATAATAATAATAATAGTGCACGTGCATTGGACTAAGCTAGAATCTGCAAGCATTCAATTCAAGAGAGAAGACAAGGTAATATGGGTTTTTTGTTAGATCAACAATAATGCATATGAGAGCCACTCAACATTTTCATTATGGTCTTCTCCTCTTGACCCCCAAAGAACAAGAAAAGAAATGAAACTATTTACACGGGAAAGCTCCCAACAAGCAAAAAGAAGAACGAGAAACCTTTTTGGGTTTTCTTTTTAATTACTACTACTACAACATGAAAAGTAACTAACTAAAAGCTACAACTAATTTTTTTTGTTTTTCTTAAGGTTTATCAAACACACAAGAAGAAAGCATAAAAAGGAAAATAAACTAGCATGGATATTACAATGAAAAAGTATGAGCACCGCCAGCTAGCATGAGTGTGTGAACAGGAATGTAATGTCGGTGAGAGATACGTACTGCCCCAAGCTTAGGCTTTTGGCCTAAGTTGGTCTATGGCCACGGCTGGCCTGGTGGATATCGAAAGTAATAGTTGGAGTCGTACTGAGATGCAGAGGCAATTGCCTGATGAGCTGCAGCTTGGAGGTGAGCTGTCTCCACCCTCCTCTCGTACTCGGTCGCCTCCTCCCTGGTTATAACATATCTCCCCTTTCCCTAAAAGTCAAAGAAAGTAGGAGTAGGGAGAGTGACGTGATAGGTGCGTCATCTGTCAAAGATTAATCGGTACTGGAGGAACTGATCGTTCCTCTCAACAAACTGATGACGAACCATAGCATCATAATCTGGATAAGAGGGAGGCAACTCAATATCATCTCCACGTATGGGTATCTCAAGAAAGTTAGCTATACAAGTCACATAAATTCCACCAAAGAAATCTCCATGAATACGATTATTATGTAACCTACGTGCAACAGTAGCCCCCAAGTTGTATTGTTTATCTCCTAAAACAGCGCTCCGGACAACGCTAACATCAGGTACACACATGTGATATGCTTCATCTTTACCGTTTATGCACCTTCCTATGAAGAGAGCAAAATAATGTATAGCAGGAAAATAAATGCTCCCTATGGTGGCTTGTGTTACATCTCTAGATTCCCCCACTGTAATACTAGCAATAAAATCTCTAAATTCAAATTTGCGAGGTTCACTAACATTACCCCACTTTGGGAGTTTACAAGCAGTGTTAAAATCTTCTAAGTCCATGGTATAAGATTTATCATAGAGATCAAACAGGACAGTTTGAGAATTGCGTGATGAAGAAAATTTGAACCTTCTCACAAATGAATCAGTTAAATAGAGGTATTGACGACACTTATCTGCCTCGAAGCTCTCAAGATCAGCATTACGCACATATGCTTCAAATTCCTCCTTGATTCCTGCTCGAACCATGAAGTCCTCTGATGGCCATTCACAAGGTCGCACTTGAGCATCCCTTGGTGATTCCTCGTCCGCATCGCGTATTGCGGGTCTGGGTCCTTTCTTCCTTGAAGAACCACCTTGGACATTTTCCTGAACATATTTCTTCCTCTGAAAAATTTCTGAAATGTTTAGTAACTCAAAATAAAGGTGAACCAAACTCAATAAAATTGATAGGAACTACTCCTACAAGTGCCTAGAGGCAATATCATGCATTAAAACAACTTTTGACCATATAAATTTGACATGCAAGCTCAAGAACAAGGTCACCTAAGCAGCAAAAATTTGCAATGAATAAAGCACTAGAACAAAAACTAAATGGACCATTGGAGGAGTCACATACCAAAGAACAATCCCTCAAAGCAGTTTTGTGAATGGAGCTTTGAGCTAGGAGATCGAAAATGGCAACAAGATGAGCTTGGACTCATGTTTGAGCTGGCTAGTGATCTTTTTGGGAGGAAGGAGTGTGTGGTGGTTGGGATAAGTGGAGGGGAGCCACCATGGACCCACGAGGCAGGGGGCGCGCCCTGGACCCTCGTGGCCAGGTGCTTGCTCCCCCTGCTGTGTTCTCAGTGCCAGATATTCTAAAATATTCTAGAAAAAATCATATTTAAATTTTAGGGCATTTGGAGAACTTTTATTTTTGGGGTATTTTTTATTGCATGGATAATTCAGAAAACAGACAGAAAAATACTATATTTGCTTTATTTAATATAAATAACAGAAAGTAAAAAGAGGGTACAGAGGGTTGTGTTTTCTAACTTCATCCATCTCATGCTCATAAAAAGGAATCCACCAACAAGGTTGATCAAGTCTTGTTAACAAACTCATTCCAAATAACATGGAACCAGAGAAATTTTGAATAACACTAGGTTACCTCAACGGGGATATGCATGTCCCCAACAATAAGAATATCATATTTCTTCTTGACAGTAGGAAGAGGAAATTCAAAACCTCCAATAGTGATTGTTGAAATTTTTCCAATAGAATTGATACTGTGGACTTGAGGTTTTTTCCTCGGAAAGTGTACCGTATGCTCATTACAATTAACATGAAAAGTGACATTGCCTTTGGTGCAATCAATAACAGCCCCTGCAGTGTTCAAAAAGGGTCTTCCAAGAATAATAGACATACTATCGTCTTCGGGAATATCAAGAATAACAAAGTGTGTTAAAATAGTAACGTTTGCAACCACAACAGGCACATCCTCACAAATACCGATAGGTATAGTAGTTGATTTATCAGCCATTGCAAAGATATTTCAGTAGGTGTCAACTTATTCAAATCAAGTCTACGATATAAAGAGAGAGGCATAACACTAACACCGGCTCCAAGATCACATAAAGCAGTTTTAACATAGTTTCTTTTAATGGAGCATGGTATAGTTGGTACTCTTGGATCTCCAAGTTTCTTTGGTATTCCACCCTTAAAAGTATAATTAGCAAGCATGGTGGAAATTTCAGCTTCTAGAATCTTTCTCTTATCAGTAACAATTTCCTTCATATACTTAGCATAAGGATTCATTTTAAGCATATTAGTCAAACGTATACGCAAAAAGATAGGTCTAATCATTTCAGCAAAGCACTCAAAATCCTCATCATCCTTTTTCTTGGATGGTTTAGGAGGAACAGGAATGGGTTTCTGAACCCATGGTTCTCTTTCTTTACCGTGCTTCCTAGCAACAAAGTCTCTCTTATCATAACATTGATTCTTCGATTGTGGGTTATCAAGATCAACAGCAAGTTCAATTTCTACATCATTATTATTACTTGGTTGAGCATCAACATGAACATCATCATTAACATTATCACTAGGTTCATGTTCATTACCAGAATGTGTTTTAGCATCAGAAATAGAAATATCATTGGGATTCTCAGGTGTGTCTACAGCAGGTTCACTAGAAGCATGCAATGTCCTATCATTTTTCTTTTTCTTCCTTTTAGAAGGACTAGGTGCATCAACATTAGTTCTCTGAGAATCTTTCTCAATTCTCTTAGGGTGGCCTTCAGGATACAAAGGTTCCTGAGTCATTTTACCACCTCTAGTCATAACTCTAACAACATTATCATTCTTCTTATTATTTAATTCATTGAGCAAATCATTCTGAACTTTAAGTACTTGTTCTACTTGAGTGGTAACCATAGAAGCATGTTTACTAATAAGTTTAAGTTCACCTCTAACACTAGCCATATAATCACTCAAGTGTTCAATCATACACGCATTATGTTTCAATTGTCTAGTAACATAAGCATTAAAATCTTCTTGCTTAACCATAAAGTTATCAAATTCATCCAAACATTGGCTAGCAAACTTAGTAGGAGGGATTTCAGCTTTATCATATCTATAGAGAGAATTTACCTTTACTACATGTGTCGGGTTATCGAGACCGTGTGTTTCTTCAATAGGTGATGAATTAAGACCATGTATTTCTTCAACAGGAGGTAAATTCTTAACATCTTCAACTTTTATACCGTTTTCTTTCATAGATTTCTTTGCCTCTTGCATATCTTCAGGACTGAGAAATAGAATACCCCTTTTCTTCGGAGTTGGCTAAGGAGTTGGTTCAGGAAGTGTCCAATTGTTTCCATTGGTCAACATATTATTCAATAGAATTTTAGCTTGATCAACAGTTCTTTCGCTAAAAACACAACCAGCACAACTATCCAGGTAATCTCTGGAAGCATCGGTTAGTCCATTATAAAAGATATCAAATATTTCATTTTTCTTGAGAGGATGATCAGGCAAAGCATTAAGTAATTGGAGAAGCCTCCCCCAAGCTTGTGGGAGACTCTCTTCTTCAATTTGCAGAAAATTATATATTTCCCTTAAAGCAGCTTGTTTCTTATGAGCGGGGAAATATTTAGCGGAGAAGTAGTAAATCAAATCCTGGGGACTACGCACACAACCAGGATCAAGAGAATTAAACCATATCTTAGTATCACCATTTAATGAGCACGGGAATAATTTAAGGATATAATAGTAGCGAGTTTTCTCATCATTAGTGAACAGGGTAGTTATATCATTTAATTTAGTAAGATGTGCCACAACAGTTTCAGATTCATAGCCATAGAAAGGATTATATTCAACCAAAGTAATCAACTCAGGATCGACAGAGAAATCATAATCCTTATCAATAATAAAGATAGGTGAAGTAGCATAAGCAGGATCATATTTGACTCTAGCATTCAGAGATTTTTCTTTAATCTTAGCTAATAATTTCTTAAGATCACTTCTATCATTGCAAGCAAGGAAGTCTCTAGCAGTTTCTTCATCCATAACATAACCCTTAGGAACAACAGGCAATTCATATCTAGGGGGAGAATCTTCATCATCACTTTCATCAATATTATTAGTTTCAGTAGTTTGATTCTCTCTAGCCCTAGCAAGTTGTTCATCAAGAAATTCACCAAGTGGCACAGTAGTATCAAGCATAGAAGTAGTTTCATCATAAGTATCATGCATAGCATAAGTGGCATCATCAATAACATGCGACATATCAGAATTAATAGGGGAAGCAGGTTTAGGTGTCACAAGCTTACTCAAAACAGAAGGTGAATCAAGTGTAGAGCTAGATGGCAGTTCCTTACCTCCCCTCGTAGTTGAGGGAAAAATCTTGGTTCTTTCATCTTTCAAGATCTTCATAATGATAAGCAGATATAAATCCCAAGTGACTTAAAGAATAGAGCTATGCTCCCCGGCAACGATGCCAGAAAATGTTCTTGATAACCCACAAGTATAGGGGATCGCAATAGTTTTCGAGGGTAGAGTATTCAACCCAAATTTATTGATTCGACAGAAGGGGAGACAAATAATATTCTCAAGTATTAGCAGCTGAGTTGTCAATTCAACCACACCTGGAAACTTAATATCTGCAGCAAGGTGTTTAGTAGCAAAGTAATATGATAGTAGTGGTAACGGTAGCAAAAGGTAGTGGTAGCAAAAGTAATATTTTTGGGTTTTGTAGTGATTGCAACCGTAGCAACGGAAAAGTAAATAAGCGAAGAACAATATATGGAAAGCTCATAGGCATTGGATCGGTGATGGAGAATTATGCCGGATGCGATCGATCATGTAACAGTAATAACCTAGGGTGACACAGAACTAGCTCCAGTTCATCAATGTAATGTAGGCATGTATTCCGAATATAGTCATACGTGCTTATGGAAAAGAACTTGCATGACATCTTTTATCCTACCCTCCCGTGGCAGCAGGGTCCTATTGGAAACTAAGGATATTAAGGCCTCCTTTTAATAGAGTACCGGACGAAAGCATTAACACATAGTGAATACACGAACTCCTCAAACTATGGTCATCACCGGTAAGTATCCCGATTATTGCCACTTCGGAGTTAACAGATCATAACACATAATAGGTGACTATAGACTTGCAAGATAGGATCAAGAACTCTCATATATTGATGAAAACATAATAGGTTCAGATCTGAAATCATGGCGCTCAGGCCCTAGTGACAAGCATTAAGCATAGCAAAGTCATAGCAACATCAATCTCAGAACATAGTGGATACTAGGAATCAAACCCTAACAAAACTAACTCGATTACATGATAAATCTCATCCAACCCATCACCGTCCAGCAAGCCTACGATGGAATTACTCACGCACGGTGGTGAGCATCACGAAATTGGTGATGGAGGAAGGTTGATGATGACGGTGGCAACGGATTCCCCTCTCCGAAGCCCCCAACGGACTCTAGATCAGCTCTCCCGAGACAGTTTAGGGCTTGGTGGCGGCTCCGTATCGTAAAACGCGATGAATCCTTCTCCCCGATTTTTTCTCCCTGAAAGTGAATATATGGAGTCAAGGTTGAGGTCGGTGGAGCGTCAGGGGGCCCACGAGGCAGGGGGGCGCACCCAGGGGGGTAGGGCGCGCCCCCACCCTCGTGGACAGGTTGTGGGCCCCCTGACGTGGATCTTTCTTCCAGTATTTTTTACATATTCCAAAATAATTCTCTGTTGATTTTCAGGTCATTCGGAGAACTTTTATTTCTGCACAAAAATAACACCATGACAATTCTGCTGAAAACAGCGTCAGTCCGGGTTAGTTCCATTCGAATCATGCAAGTTAGAGTCCAAAACACGGGCAAAAGTGTTTGGAAAAGTAGATATGACGGAGACGTATCAGACTCCATATAGCCAAAGATGGGCATCGGAGGGCCACCAGGGGGCCCACGAGGCAGGGGGCTCGCCCAGGGGGTAGGGCGCGCCCCCACCCTCATGGCAGGTGGGTGACCCCCCTCTGGTACTTCTTTCGCCCAATATTTTTTTATATATTTTGAAACATGCTCCCGTGAAGTTTCAGGACTGTTGGAGATGTGTAGAATAGGTCTCTAATATTTGCTCCTTTTCTAGCCCAGAATTCCAGCTGCCGGCATTCCCCCTCTTCATGTAAACCTTGTAAAATAAGAGAGAATAGGCATAAGTATTGTGACATAATGTGTAATAACAGCCCATAATGCGATAATTCTCGATATAAAAACATGATGCAAAATGGACGTATCACGTGGTCAATAACCTCTCGGAGTTGGTTTAGTGATTGCTAAGGCGCAATGTCCTTGCACATTCGTAGTCGGATCGTCAAAGTCAACTTCCTCCAAAATGATAGCCACAATCTCATCGAAAGACGGGACACCTTTGCCTCTATCACGAAACGAGTAAGCAATGGTGGTTGTGGAAAGCGATTGTGGTATTGGGGTGCGTAAGTGGAAGTGGAAAGGGTATCAGAGTGCGTATGCGGAGTTGGAGGTGGTGGTGGCCGAACTGAACTTTTTCAGTTTCGTCAGGAACCGTTAGACGTCGGGTGGATGTCGGATGACCGGTACTCGTCGGACGTCCGGAGACGGTCAGACATCTGATGCCTGGGCAATTTCGAGCACGGGATGAACAGCTAGGGTTCGAGGTGGAGGTGACAATATTGGTCAAATCCGAGCGGTTTTGTGGATGGAAATGGTGGGGATGATGGGGAAAAGCTAGATCCACTCATGGAAAATGAAATCCATGGATCAAATCCAACAAAACTTCATCAGACCAACAAATCACAAAAAAATTTGGGGCTATTTTTTGGTGGGGATTTTCAAAATTAGGGAAGAACTCAACAAAATCAAGCTAGAAAACGAAGAGGGGAGGCTCCGAAATCATGATCAGCGTGGCTCTAATACCAAGATGAGGTAGGGTGGAACCCTAGAGGGCCGATGTTTCATGAAAGGGGTGGATCTCGCGATGAACACGAAGAACACAAGGGGAAAAACACGAAGGGGAAAGAGAGGAAACACTCAAACCAACAAGAAATTGTCACACATATGCTAGATCCGAGTACACATAGAGATCACACGGTCCAAATCCAACAAGGGACGATACATAGGGTAACCGGTTCTTCTCCGTGAGGAGGTCTTGGGGTCTTCTCGTTAGGGGTCTTGAATCCAATGGATCTTCTCCGAAGAGGTGACGGTCCCTTCCGGTGGTGTAGATCCGGATGGATGAGCGAGGCTCTATCTCACATATGAGCCATCACAACGCTAACCGTAACTAGAAGGAGGAGGAGGTCTATGTATAGTCTTAGTGCAAATGGGGGTGAAGTGAAGGGGTACATGGGTGTTAGGCCCAAAACTGTGTGCAGATAGGTACCAGACGTCTGGTGGGTTATGGTTGTCCGGTGGCTCATGGGCATCCAGACGTCCGGGAGTCGCCGGACTTCGCTTATGTTGGCTCGGTTGAGGTGGCACCGGATTTCCAGAGATGGCCGGTCGTCCGGTTGCTTCGGACATCCGCTGTTTTGGCTTGGGTGTGGTGGCGCCGGTCGTCTGGTCCTGGCCGGATGTCCGCTCGTTGTTGCTTGCGTTGGCTAGGACCTGAGTAGGCTAGGGCTTCAGGTGTCGGACGTCCGGTATCGGCCGGTCGTCCGGTGGTTGTAGCTTCAGTGGCAGCTCTTCTTCTTGTCCTTCACACTCGGTGTCCTCGCCGTCTTGTCCGTTCGATGTAGCTGCTCCGTGGCCTTCCTCCAAGTACCTGATCACACATAGTGTTTCTGCTTGAGGTAGTACCCATGTCTCATGTATAGAAAGTGGTAGTTCGGACAGGAGTGAGTTCACCTTATCTCCGATAGTCTTTGCTCGGGCCCTAGTCATTGGTCCAAGTGGTGTCGTAGGAGACGTAGGTAGGTCCATGGGGATGACCTTGGGATGCTCCGCATCAGGTTAGTGACCACGCCAGAGCACGATCAACCTGACCACGAAGGTCTATTTCCTGCAAGCAAACGAAGAACAAGCAAGAAACTAAGATTGCAATCTGGATATTGCGAATATAAGATGAAAGCTTTATTGATCAAGGTGGGGTTCTGTGATGTCTTGGTCTGGTCGCTGAACACAAACGAAGTACAGAAGTTGCAGCTATGGCGAACTTTTAATCTACACAAAACCCAAAGTGGTGCCCTAAGGGCTGTATATATTGAGGAAGAGGGGGGAATTTCGTGGCCCTTGGAGGAGGGGTCCGAAACTGAACCTATCTCTTGTTTCCCCACAGATACAGACTCTAAAAACAGCCTATACTCAAGTATTTCGAAATTACATGGGCCTGGCCCAATAATAAGGTGTCACAACACCTATAATAGCCTTTGGATGAAAATTATGAAGTGGCATCTTATATATGTCTTCCAAGGCTTCATGCACTCATTATGGTGGCTTCAAAGTCCTGAAATCATCACTTGTAACTCCGCTCTTGTTCCCCTTGTGCATGTCATCATCTCCATGCTTGGTCTTGCTCCAGTGTTCATCCCTCTTATCCATGCCAGGCCCTTCATTTGTAAGCAAAACACATGTTGTAGGGTGGAACCCTAAGTGGGGATATTTCACGAATTGGAGGGGGAATCCCCAAGAACAAGAAGAACACAAGGGGCAAAAACAAGAGGAACACTCAAGAACAAGTCCAATCACACATCCACTAGACCAACAAACACACAAGATCGACAAGGTACATGAACAATCAAAGGGAAACAAGATACATGGTAGAGTTCATCCCAAATCCTATGAAGGAGATGAGGGCTTGATGATCTAGATGGATCCTTCCCACAAGGGGGTCTTTATCCACTAGGGATCTTCTCCAATGGAGGTCCTGAACTCCAATGGAGTCTTCTGTCTTTCAAGAGGAATCCCACAAGGGGAGGTACATGAGCTAAGCTCTAATGTTTAGATCTATTCTTAGCTCCCTTCTAAATGGAGGAGGAAGAGGAGTATATATAGGTCCAAGGGATGAAGGGGTAAGCAGGGGCGAAATTGGGATTACATGGGCAAAGCCCGTAGCAACACTCAGGGGGCCCCGTGTGCATGGGGTAAGTGGAGCGCGTGCGCACGGGGTATTCAGAGACGTGACGCATGAGCCCGTGCGCACGGGGTCCGTGAGGGCCGTGCACACGGGGGTCTCGTGGGCATGGTACACGCCCGTGCGCACAAGGGCTTCAGGATCGCCAGCCTGGGAGGCCCGTGGGCACGTGGTCGGAGGGGCCCGTGCGCACGGGGTCGCCTGGGAGTTGTTGCCTTCTTCTTGGCGCTTCCTTCTCCGCTTCCAGGCTTCCCTCTTGGATGGTGTAGATATTCTCTTCTTCTTGGACTCCTCCTCGATGAATGTGTAGCTCCTTTCACACCTATGTATGCACACAAGAGAGGGGTCAAGTACTATACCATCCTCGAAAGGTACAAGTGGACACATGTAAAGGAGATGATTCACCTTTTGTATGCATGAAGTAGATGTGGCACGTGTCACTTGCCAAATGGACTCTTGACATGGTGATGTCCATAGGATGCTCCACATCATCCCCTCCCCCTTGGGAAAGATCTGACCTCGGATCGAAATCCAAATCACCATGGGAAAGAGATGATGTCGCCGTATAGAAGTTGACGATCACCAAGCATTCAGCATCTTATAGCTTGAAATGGGCACTCTCCAATGTCGCACCATCTTGTAATTCCTTCAAAAGGAGCAAAGATAGAAAGCACTTGGAAAAACAAATGTGGTTGGCATTAAAGCAAAACCGAGCATTCAAGAGGCGAGTCACCAAACAAGTGTTGTCATCAAGCATAGGATATGGTTTGACAAATAAGTGTGGCATGGCATTTAAGCATAATAGTTGAGCACAATCAAGGACATCATGGAAACAAGCATGTAAGTGTGAGGTAGCGATGCAAATATGTGTGTCAAGAGAATAAGCATCTACCTCAAACTCATAGAAAGCATGCATAAGGTGCTCAACAAATGGTTTATGGTATGCATATGAAGCATTCACAACACCAAATATAATGAGATGTCTAAACACATGGGGCAAGTACAAGACAATCCAAGCATAATGTGCACGGGGTGTAGTGAATATAGAGTGGCACTCAAGACAATAGAAAGAGCAATTGTTCATCATGTGCGAGGCAATCATAGTGATCAAGTAGTGCAAGCTAGTAGTGTGAAGATGCAACATACTAGAAGGAATCATGGCAAGCATGTCATGTGAACAAATAGTGGACATGAATAATTCACATGACATATCACAAGCATGAAAGCAAGATATGAGGAGGGTATCATCATTGTATTGGCAAGAAGTCCTAGGTAAATAGCATGGAACATCATGACTCTCTCAACACAAGAACCAACAATAGCATCCACAAGGTACATGAACAATCAAAGGGAAACAAGATACATGGTAGAGTTCATCCCAAATCCTATGAAGGAGATGAGGGCTTGATGATCTAGATAGACCCTTCCCTAGATGGGGGCTTTATCCACTAGGGATCTTCTCCAATGGAGGTCTTGTACTCCAATGGAGTCTTCTCTCTCAAGAGGAATCCCACAAGGGGAGGTACATGAGCTAAGCTCTAATATCTAGATCTATTCTTAGATAACCCTAACAAATGGTCTAGGTACGGAATATATAGGTGGCTGGAGGTGAGGGACAAAGTGGAGGCGAAGGGGGAGTTGAAGATGCAATCTCGGCCGCCCATCCTATAGAGCCCGTGTGCACGGGGTAAGTCGGGCCCGTACGCACGGGGCCCCATGCGCATGGTACACGCTCGTGCACACGGGGTGCTACAGCCATAGCGCCCTGTGTAGCCCATAGGCACAAGGTCTCGGGGGCCCGTGCGCACGGGGTCGCCTGGAACCTCCTGTCCAGCTGCGGTTGTGCTTCTCCTTCTCCCTCGTGGCCTTGGGGTCCTTCTCCATGGCCTCTGGGATGCTCCATAGCTGTCGTGTGGCGGTCGTCCTCGTACCTAATGATGCATAATGTTCCGTGGTGAGGTAGCGACCAAGTCCAATAGATATTCATGTAAATCTTGAAGAGGAGTGGGTTCCCATTAGGTTCGTTAGGTCCACTTGGAGCTTGATGTGCTATGAAGGTGTACATGGTGATGTCTGTAGGATGCTCCACATCAACACATGTATCAAATTTAGGCAGCATCATATTCTCATGAACATTAGAATCATTACCAAGAAACGGAAGTACCTGATAATTTAATTGGCATGCGCGATGTAGCGACCCGACCCGAATGGATCGAGTCTCTGTGCTTAAGTGTCATCCCTGGATCGGTATGCTGACACACACAGTACTCGAGGATTTATAACAGAGGTAAATCACATGTATAAAATAACGTAAATACTATTACCTCAATCCAAAATAGCAGAAGTAACAAGGTTGTGGATTCCCATCAACACCAACGGCAAAGTTGAGTGTAGAAATCGTAACCCTAACGTATCACTTACTCGCCGTAAGATAATCCTGCAACATGAGACATTGCAGCCACAGAGGGTCAGTACATTGAATGTACTGGCAAATTCACACCATAGAGAATGATGAATAAAGGCTATCACTACATGCATATTTGGCTGGTGGAAAAGCTCTATGGTTATAAGGTTTTTGCGTAAAGCCAATTTTTCCCTACTGCAAAGGAATACATTTTAATTAACTATCATGGTGGTTGTTGAGCATTGAGAATGGTTGACAGCATTCTCAATCCCAATTAAGCATCATCATTAAAACCCAACAATATTCATTTAAAGTAACGTGATGAGATCAACAGGATAATCCAAGAACTAGATACTCAAAATGTCCATAACCGGGGACACGGCTAATCATGATTAGTTTATACACTCTGGAGAGGTTTGCGCACTTTTCCCCACAAGACTCGATCGCCTCCGTTGGATTTCTCGCACTACATGGTGTTTGAGAAACAGACGATGACCGAGACATAGTCTTTCAGAAGCGCTAGCACCTTACGATCGGGTAGACCGTACCACCTACATCCCCTACATCTGCTAGTCTACCACTGTAAGAGTTCGCACAACTTAATCAACTATGCCAGAGCCCATAATGGCTTGTGGCTGCACACGGAAGTTTCTAGTATGAATAATCTCATGATCCCTTTGAGCCTGGGTGGCTGTCCAAAAGAAAAACAGGCAAGTCCTGGATTACCCAGGTGCCTAGACAGGCAATCCTAGAATAACCAGGTGCCTCAATCCACCCAGATGTGTGTTTAAGTTGCCACCTTAAGTAAACCATTAATTAACAATCTCACATCTGTCATGGATACTCTCAAAACCCAATCCACGTCTACGAGCATAGCATGGCCATGTAAGCATAACGTAAAAGTAACTCCCAAGGTTTGAATGCAGGGCAATAGGTTCCTACCTCATCAACTACTTCCCAATACCCCCAATTTAATTAGATCCTAATCATGCAATGTTTGAGGTTTGATCTAATGCAACAAAAACTGGGTATGAAAGAGGATATGATCAAAGTGTGAACTTGCCTGCAATGTTGATGAAGATGATTCGCACTCAAAACTCTTGATAGCTCTACTCGTCACACTCCGGTCAATCTATCGTAAGCAAGCAATAGTAACCACACAGAAGCAATCACTCAAAAGATCAAAAAGATCGAAGAAGACAATTTGGAAAACATCAAAACCAAGAAAATAGCTCTTGCAACATAAAACAATTTCTAACAGTACCAAAATTAAGTGAATTTGGCCTTATCAGAAAGTTTAGGTCAAGAGCTTCGATTTGCAAAAAGAATCAACTCAAACGGAGCTACGAAACTCAAGTTATGATCAAACAAAGTTTGAATTCAAATCTGATCTAATTCAAATTTTAAACTATTCGAAAAACATGTATGAGTTGGATTACTGGATAGAGGAGATCATAACGAAAAAGTGGGCGTTGGTTTCGTTGGATTTGGACTAACGAGTAAAAAGTTGTGCTTGTTTGAAGAACAGGGACTATTTTGTAAATAAAGTATTCACAAATGGGTCCCTGGCCGAAAACTGAAATAAAAGAAAAGGCTAAATAGCGAACGTTCACTGTGGAAGCCTATAAGACGAAAACCATTCGCTACTGAACCCTAATAGCGAACGCCTGCTGGATAACCAACCGGTCGATTTTTTTTAAGAACCGAAAATAAACCGTAGCCTAAATAAAACCGGACCGGGGCGGTTTTACCTTTCCGGTCAACACCGGCGAACGACGGCGGCTCGGCGTTGAGGCGGCGAGCAGCGGGCGGCGGCTCGGTGCAGGAAGTGCAGTGGCGATGCGGCGTGGGCAGCGTGGGCGAGCAGCGCGGCAAGGGGTGCGGTGGCGCGGGGCGGCGCTCTGTGCAGCAGCAGTGGGCGGCGGCATGGCGAGGTGCTGCGGCAGTGGCGGCGAGATGCGAGTGAGGCGAGGCGGCGCGAGCGGCGAGGAGGAGAGAAGCCGGGGCGGCGGCGGCAGCTTTATAGGGGAGGGGAGGAGAGGGCGGCTTGGGCGAGGGGGCAGAGAAGAGGCGGCGGCGGAGTCCGAGTACAGGATGGCGGTGGCGACGCCGTGTGGGCGCGGGAGTCCGGCGGGAGCTCGGGGACGGGTGCCGGCGCGCTGGGCCGCTGCTGGGCTGGCGCGGGGAGAGAGAGAGAGAGCAGTGCTGGGCTTCGGCCTGGCACTGTTCGAAGAGTTTTTTTTAAACATTTTTCACAGACAACAAAAATAACAAAAACAAAAAGAAATATTATATAGGCATATAATATATCAAAATTTTCAGAAAAAGATTTCCAACAACATGGTCATTTTTATAATGCGAAATAAAATCCACACAAAATCAAATAAATCAAAGAGTTCTACTGGTCTATTAAAACCCAACAAAAATCATTTTAAGAATACCAAATGTTTTCAAATTAATTTTTCTCAAATTTTCTAATGTAGGGAATCATGTTACCCTATTTTCCATATATTTTATTTTTTGAGAAAAATAATTTGAATAAAACTCAAATAACTCCAAATTGAAAATAAATTCAAAAGAACTTTGAATTTAATTCTTTGAAACTCCCAACTCATATTTCATATAATTTGAAGAAGTCATTTTATCTTCTCTCATGAAAATCATTGAGCTGCATGAAGTTTATGAATCGAAATATTTCCAAATGAAATTCAATTATTTTCAAATACCCTTTCATTTAATTTAAATGGAAGAAGTCATATCATCTTCTCTCGAGGGTTTTGTATTTGAAAAGAATTTGAATTCATGGAGATCAGAAAGCAAATATGAAAGTTTGGGAAAGTCCTTTTATTCCCTCTCATTTAACTTTCAAAAGTTTCGAATTCACTCACTTTCAGACAATCAATCAAACAATCAATCAAATCTATCTATTTATTATAACATTCCAAAATTTAGAATTTTGGGATGTTACAAACCTACCACCCTTAAAATGAATCTCGTCCTCGAGATTGGGAGAGGCTAGCAAGAAATAGGTTAGGGTTTGGGGGTCTCCTCAAAATCCATCGATCATCACATGGGGTCTGGGGTGCTACCACCCTTAGAAGCATGGTTATGGTTCCATCAAACTCATATACCCCATCCTTATTCTTGACAGTGTCGGTCTTCTCAGATCGTAAGGATAATTCCTTATCCGGGCTCTTCCGGTAGTGGCATAACCTTACCACAATTTTTCTATCCTTTCATCTTGGTAAGGTTCTTCCGAGATTGGGTCTTCTTAGCTGACGGGTCTGGCGCCAAAACTAAACAACTATCGATATCTCATGGTGGTCAACAATTTGTGGTTTCTCCTGCAGGAAATGGGTCTGGTTGATCCTCACCGTATAACCTACGGTTGGCAACAACTGCCGTGTACAAGGGAAAAATTTCTTATACCATTCTAAGGTTTAAACAGGGTTTTGATCGTCGTCTCTCTACTATAGGCAAGTCACTCAGATTTACCATCCCATATAGCAAGGCGAATAATAAGAGTAAGTCGGTATGGTGATCAATCCATCCCGCACCCAAATCATTACCTTGTATATAGTTTAGCGAATCTCGCATTCTAACACTCGGTCATCCTCACAAGCATTGCAGAATATCTCTTGTCGACGAACCAAGTTCGGATAACTCCATAGATTCTGCAAGCCAAACAACCATCTATCGTTCCTTCACAACTCTCAGGTTTTGCGTAACTCCTATAAGATCGTCTGTCGATAAAATCGTAACTTCTTTCAGGGTTTTTTTCCTTCAGCAAGAATGTGCTTGCTTCTTGGCAGGTCCTGGGCCTGTGGGTTATGGCCCATCTCATCACTTGTAAACCTTGAACTTATCCTCTGGGCAACTAGTCATTATTCCAACATCCAGCTTCTAGCTTCCTAGCATACTTAAATCATTCCAATTGTACTGTCTTCCTTCCTTCTATTGGCACCAAACTAGGACATGATTACTCAGACTCATCATGGAATTTCCATTGATCCATATTTCCAACATCATACCTCCTTTATATCCAATAGTAATTCATCTCTTCATCCTCGTGGGATATCCCTCATACCGAGATAAAAACTTATACTTATGAAGTCAATATTCCACTTCGTGGAACATCATTGTCCTTTTCGCGGTCAAGCGTCCTTACACGGAATATTGGCCATCTCTGCATGGCACTTCTTCAACTGGAACCGTGAAACACATCCTGAACTCCTGACATTCCTTCGGGTAACTCCAACTTGTAGGCCACTTCTCTCATACGCTCCAAAACTCGGTATGGTCCTACAAATCTCGGGGCTAACTGTCCCTTAACTCCAAATCATTTAACTCCTCGCAGAGGGGACGAAGACATGTTTTGTCTCCAATCTCATAGACTACCTCCTTGCGTTTTTAAGTCTGCATAACTCTTCTGCCTGGACTGAGCTACCTTCAGTCTATCTCGAATAAACTTAACATTCTCTTCTAACTCCTTTGATCACCTTTGGTCCAAACAACTGTCGGTCTCCAACTTCATCCCACATACTCTTGGGGCATCACACATATCGAGACAAAACTCGTATTCATTTTGTCCGAAATCCATTACAGGGTACTACCACCCTTAAAATGCACAAATCTTCCATAGACCATATTTCTCTTATCCTCAAAAATGGTCAAAATCCTTCTTCATAGAGTAACAACTCATAAAATCCATATCAGTACCAATGATGCTACTTTATTCATTCTCAAATGACTACAATCTCTTGCTTTTCCATTACAAGTCTCAACTCACCACCTCAATATAAAAGAAAATGTTCTCACTTCTACTACTCCATTACTTTTGTTGCAAACTCAACTATCTAGCACAAGTTTCCTTCTCCTTGGGGCATTCTCTGGCAAAGTGCCCTGCTCCATTACCACTAAAACATATTACTTCTGACAAGTATCGAGGTTTCCTTTTTTTTGGCAATTGTTGAGGTAGTGCCCTGACTCCTTGCACCTGTAACAGGTGATATGACTCAGGTCCTTCCTGGAATCCAATCTGCTTCTCTTCCTGGACCTTTCCATGCCAATCATGGCTTCTATTTCCTGTGGGTCATATTCTACTTTCTCTGTCGGGAATTCTACTAGATCCCCATTCAAACAATTTTGGGAGATGTGTCCTTCTTCTCCGCATGAATAGCATGACTTAGTGCAGGGTTTACTCGGGTCTTCTTTAGGTGTGTCCTCCACCTTTTCCTTCATCGAAGTTTCTTCTAAAATTTCGATGAGGGCTCCTTTCATTACTTCTTTCCTCTGCTAGATGGTTCGTTGTCCCATGGGGTAAATGTGACACTGAGCAGGATAGTGGGTAGTCCCTTCACACAAGAAACAAGTAATCTGCCTAGTTGGGCATTCTTCAACTGGGTGACTTCCTTCACCATTAGGTCTTTCATCCTTGTGTTCTTTATGGGTGTGTCCGATTTCTCCACAAATCTTGCATGCACAAGGTTTCTTCATATCCTTTCCATAAGGTTTCAACTTCTGGGACACAAACCGAGACTTTGGCAAAGTCAACTTAAATTCTTTTGAAGTGGTTACTCCTTGCCATCCATTCATGGTTTGGTACATCCTCCACCAAGTAGCAGCACCTCTTTCAAAGCACTGAAGAGCATGCTGGGTCATATCATGTCCAACTATAGGGTTATTCTCCATGTGATCCTCCATGTTCTGAATCCATCGGTCCGTCTCCAATTGACTCATCGGTCCAGAAAATACAAGCTCATCTCCATTCATCCTCTATTGGGTCCATGGGTTTGGGGCAAGATAAGAGAGGGAGAGGGATACACACAATACAAACAAAGTTTTGAAAAGACAGATTTTATTGTGGCTGTCGGAAAAACATCAAACAAATGACAGCTCACAAACGTCGCATCTAACGTAGGTATATAACAGGGGTTTGGTCTTTTAAAGGTCAATAAATCTTCAACGTCGCCACACTCTTCCAGTCTTCTTCATGCCTCCAATGGCTTCTTCTGATCATGCTTGTCTTTCTCAAGTTCTTTTGCCAGATCAACTCTGTTGACGTGAAATCTCTCGTGACATCCTTTAATATTCCGGAGTTGCATTTCAAACTTCTGGTTTCAACATCCTTCACATGAACCATGGTCATACTGTCCTTCAGTTCCTGACAATTCTCCAGTATCTCGAGGTTGTAGCTCCTCCAGCTTGGCTACTCTCATCTTCAGGATCCTGAGTTCCTCATGAAATACTTCCTTGTCTAATACGACTTCCTGGAGCTCCATTTTAAACTTATTGATGTACTACTCCAGATCCTGGTGATACACCGGCTAGGGCTAAAACTTCATCTTATGATAGGTGCTCCATCAGCCTTCTTCCATCAAATCCATTCTGAAGACATGCATCCTTAACTCAGCACGGTGACAATAGCATTAGCGGGTGATGACATCACGGATAACCGTGTTTCTGCTCTTGTCATTTCCATGAGCTATCTTGCCAGTTGATATCTCCTGCCTTAGGGTTTTCTTGACAAAACTTTGAGTTCTCATGCTTCATGCTCCGGTCTTTCTCCGATACACCTTGATCTCGGGTATTGACAACTTCCATAGTCTGTCAAGTTCCATAAGGGTTGCCTTCCTAGGTCACACAAATCTGGAAATTCTTTAGAGCCTTCAAATTCTACTTGTCTTCAGTCTTCAACCGTTGTAGTTTCCATTATTCAGATGCACGGAAAATACTCTTCATTTCGAAGTGGTCTTAGTTGTCCGATATCTTGTACTTCTTGGAGTGGTCTCATCAGTCGAATCTTCGTGTGGTCAAAAGGGGAAAGGGGTATGGTCTCACTAAAGGGAATTTTGAATAAGCTCAGAAGAGAAGAGAGGTAAAAGATCCTTTTGAAGAGTAAAGTTTTAGAGAAAAATCTTTGCTATGGGCTTGCCAGTTTCTAGGGTCACGTCCTACAGTCAACATGTGCTCTGATACCATCTTGTAGCGACCCGACCCGAATGGATCGAGTCTCTGTGCTTAAGTGTCATCCCTGGATCGGTATGCTGACACACATAGTACTTGAGGATTTATAACAAAGGTAAATCACATGTATAAAATAACGTAAATACTATTACCTCAATCCAAAATAGCGGAAGTAACAAGGTTGTGGATTCCCATCAACACCAACGGCAAAGTTGAGTGTAGAAATCGTAACCCTAACGTATCACTTACTCGTCATAAGATAATCCTGCAACATGAGACGTTGCAGCCACAGAGGGTCAGTACATTGAATGTACTGGCAAATTCACACCATAGAGAATGATGAATAAAGGCTATCACTACATGCATATTTGGCTGGTGGAAAAGCTCTATGGTTATAAGGTTTTTGCGTAAAGCCAATTTTTCCCTACTGCAAAGGAATACATTTTAATTAACTATCATGGTGGTTGTTGAGCATTGAGAATGGTTGACAGCATTCTCAATCCCAATTAAGCATCATCATTAAAACCCAACAATATTCATTTAAAGTAACGTGATGAGATCAACAGGATAATCCAAGAACTAGATACTCAAAATGTCCATAACCGGGGACACGTCTAATCACGATTATTTTATACACTCTGCAGAGGTTTGCGCACTTTTCCCCACAAGACTCGATCGCCTCCGTTGGATTTCTCGCACTACATGGTGTTTGAGAAACGGATGACCGAGACATAGTCTTTCAGAAGCGCTAGCACCTTACGATCGGGTAGACCGTACCACCTACATCCCCTACATCTGCTAGTCTACCACTGTAAGAGTTCGCACAACTTAATCAACTATGCCAGAGCCCATAATGTCTTGTGGCTGCACACGGAAGTTTCTAGTATGAATAATCTCATGATCCCTTTGAGCCTGCGTGGCGGTCCAAAAGAAAAACAGGCAAGTCCTGGATTACCCAGGTGCCTAGACAGGCAATCCTAGAATAACCAGGTGCCTCAATCCACCCAGATGTGTGTTTAAGTTGCCACCTTAAGTAAACCATTAATTAACAATCTCACATCTGTCATGCATACTCTCAAAACCGAATCCACGTCTACGAGCATAGCATGGCCATGTAAGCATAACGTAAAAGTAACTCCCAAGGTTTGAATGCAGGGCAATAGGTTCCTACCTCATCAACTACTTCCCAATACCCCCAATTTAATTAGATCCTAATCATGCAATGTTTGAGGTTTGATCTAATGCAACAAAAACTGGGTATGAAAGAGGATATGATCAAAGTGTGAACTTGCCTGCAATGTTGATGAAGATGATTCGCACTCAAAACTCTTGATAGCTCTACTCGTCACACTCCAGTCAATCTATCGTAAGCAAGCAATAGTAACCACACATAAGCAATCACTCAAAAGATCAAAAAGATCGAAGAAGACAATTCGGAAAACATCAAAACCAAGCAAATAGCTCTTGCAACATAAAACAATTTCTAACAGTACCAAAATTAAGTGAATTTGGCCTTATCAGAAAGTTTAGGTCAAGAGCTTCGATTTGCAAAAAGAATCAACTCAAACGGAGCTACGAAACTCAAGTTATGATCAAACGAAGTTTGAATTCAAATCTGATCTAATTCAAATTTTAAACTTTTCAAAAAAACATGTTTGAGTTGGATTACTGGATAGAGGAGATCATAACGAAGAAGTGGGCGTTGGTTTCGTTGGATTTGGACTAACGAGTAAAAAGTTGTGCTTGTTTGAAGAATAGGGACTATTCTGTAAATAAAGTATTCAGAAACGGGTCCCTGGCCCGAAAACTGAAATAAAAGAAAAGGCTAAATAGTGAGCTTTCACTGCGGAAGCCTATAAGACGAAAACCGTTCGCTACTGAACCTTAAATAGCGAACGCCCGCTGGATAACCAACCGATCGATTTTTTTATTTTTTTAAGAACCGAAAATAAACCGTAGCCTAAATAAAACCGGACCGGGGCGGTTTTACCTTTCCGGTCAACACCGGCGAACGACGGCGGCTCGGCGTTGAGGCGGCGAGCAGCGGGCGGCGGCTCGGTGCAGGAAGTGCAGTGGCGATGCGGCGTGGGCAGCGTGGGCGAGCAGCGCGGCAAGGGGTGCGGTGGCGCGGGGCGGCGCTCTGTGCAGCAGCAGTGGGCGGCGGCATGGCGAGGTGCTGCGGCAGTGGCGGCGAGATGCGAGTGAGGCGAGGCGGCGCGAGCGGCGAGGAGGAGAGAAGCCGGGGCGGCGGCGGCAGCTTTATAGGGGAGGGGAGGAGAGGGCGGCTTGGGCGAGGGGGCAGAGAAGAGGCGGCGGCGGAGTCCGAGTACAGGATGGCGGTGGCGACGCCGTGTGGGCGCGGGAGTCCGGCGGGAGCTCGGGGACGGGTGCCGGCGCGCTGGGCCGCTGCTGGGCTGGCGCGGGGAGAGAGAGAGAGAGCAGTGCTGGGCTTCGGCCTGGCACTGTTCGAAGAGTTTTTTTAAACATTTTTCCAGACAACAAAAATCAAAACAAAAACAAATAAAAATATTATATAGGCATATAATATATTAAAAATTTTAGAAAAAGATTTTCACAACATGGTTGAACATTTTTATAATGCCAAATAAAATCCACACAAAATCAAATAAATCAAAGAGTTCTACTGGTCTATTAAAACCCAACAAAAATCATTTTAAGAATACCAAATGTTTTCAAATTAATTTTTCTCAAATTTTCTAATGTAGGGAATCATGTTACCCTATTTTCCATATATTTTATTTTTTGAGAAAAATAATTTGAATAAAACTCAAATAACTCCAAATTGAAAATAAATTCAAAAGAACTTTGAATTTAATTCTTTGAAACTCCCAACTCATATTTCATATAATTTGAAGAAGTCATTTTATCTTCTCTCATGAAAATCATTGAGCTGCATGAAGTTTATGAATTGAAATATTTCCAAATGAAATTCAATTATTTTCAAATACCCTTTCATTTAATTTAAATGGAAGAAGTCATATCATCTTCTCTCGAGGGTTTTGTATTTGAAAAGAATTTGAATTCATGGAGATCAGAAAGCAAATATGAAAGTTTGGGAAAGTCCTTTTATTCCCTCTCATTTAACTTTCAAAAGTTTCGAATTCACTCACTTTCAAACAATCAATCAAATCTATCTATTTATTATAACATTCCAAAATTTAGAATTTTGGGATGTTACACGCGAGCTCTAGTAAATTGGACCAGTATATGTAGCAGTAGGAGCTGTGAGTGTAACAATGGTATTGATGTCCTCATCAGTCTTGGTGTCGGCCAAACGCACATGGACTTTGGAGAAAACCACTACGCAGTTGATTTCGCCCCGGCAGTCGTACCAACTTGCCTTGGCCGTAGTCCAGCCTTGTGAATGGGCTATTTCTTAGTACCATCATAAAATCTAGAACTTATGTTTGCGTGGAACTACGGCCGGTAGCATGTATACATAAAATGTTGCACAGAAATGTACTCCCTCCATCCCATAATGTATGACACTTTTTTATACTAATGTAGTTTCAAAAAACGTCTTACATTATGGCATGGAGGGTGATGTAGGGTAGGAACCCTAGGGGCCAATCTTTCACGAAAGGAGTGGATCCCGCGAAGAACACAAGGAAAACGAGGGAAATCATGAGGGGAAACATGAGAGAATCACTAAAACCAACAAAAAATAGTCACACATATGCTAGATCCTCAAACACATAAGTGATACATGATCCACGATCAACTAAGGACGATACAAGTAGCACGATCTTCTCCGTGAGGAGGTCTTGAGGTTCTTCCCGTGAAGGGGTCTTGAATCCTCTTGGGGAATCTTCTCCGAAGGAGGCGTGATCTCCGAGGAGAAGGTAACCAAGTGGATGAGCAAAGCTCTCACACAAATATGACCTAATCCTTTTCTAACCCTAAAACATAGGTAGGAGGAGAGTATATATAGTCTAGGGGGGTGAAAGGGTACATGGGCCTCGGCCCTTTATTGTGCGCAGACAGATGGGGCCGGACGTCCGGGCTGGCGGGGGTTCTCTTCTGTCCTCTGTTGCAGCTTTTCCGGATATCCGGGTGTTGGGGCCAGATTTCCTGTTCGGGCCGGATGTCCGGGCTGAGGCTGGAAGTCCGGGGTCTATAGATGTCCAGCAGTTGGAAGGCTGCTGTAGCTGATGTCTCCAGCGGCCAGATGTCCGGGCTCGGGGCCGGATGTCCGGGCCCTAGAGCTGCCTTCTTCTCCTTTCGGCATTCCTCTTCATCCGTGGACTTGGTGGCTTGTCCATCTTCACGTGTGTCTTCGGGAGGGTCCTCTTGGTACCTAATCATGCACAACATCTCAGAATTAGGTAGTAGCCATGTCTCGAGAGAATCACATGTAATATCACTAAGGAGAGAAGTCACCTCGGTCTCGAGAGCTCTAGCTCTAGGTCGAGTCATAGGTCCTCTTGGCACTTTGTGAGGCGATGGTAGGTCCATGGGGATGACCATAGGATGCTCAGCATCATCTCCCCTCCCTTGGGGAAGATCTGACCTCGGATCGAAATCCTCATCACCATGGTAGGGCGAGAGATCCTTGACGTTGAAGATGTCGCTCACGGAGTACTTGTCGCGTGGGAGGTTGATCTTGTAAGCGTTATTGTTGTAGCGTACAAGCTCCTTGAAAGGTCCATCCGCTCGTGGTCCAAGTCTGGACTTGTGTTCATGGGGGAAGCGGTCCTTGCGAAGGTGTAACCACACAAGATCTCCAATGTTGAATACCATGGGGTGCTTGTTGATGTTGCGCTTGGTCGCAAGTCGTCGTACTTGGCGCTCGATGGTTTGCCTCGTATCTTCATGCACCTTATTGAGATGGTTCACACGTGCACTTGCATCCATATTGACGCGCTCTTGTAGTGGTAGCGGGAGAATGTCTAAAGGGGACAATGGGTTGAATCCATAGACGACCTCAAAGGGGGACTTGTCGGTAGTTGAGTGTCGTGCGCGGTTGTAGGCGAACTCGGTGATAGGTAGACACTCCTCCCACTCCTTGATGTTCTTCTTGATTAGCACTCGAAGTAGAGCGGAGAGTGTGCGGTTGGTCACCTCCGTTTGGCCGTCGGTTTGAGGATGGTAAGCCGTGGAGAAGAGTAGCTTGATTCTGAGCTTGGTGCATAGGGTCTTCTAGAAGTAGCTTAGGAACTTGACATCGTGGTCCGAGACAATTGTCTTTGGCACTCCATGTAGACGCAATATGTCCCTACAAAAGAGATTCGCAACATGTGAAGCATCGTCTATCTTGTTGCAAGGAATGAAATGTGCCATCTTAGAGAAACGGTCCACAACAACAAATATCGAATCCTTTCCATTTCTAGTTCTAGGCAAACCAAGTACAAAATCCATGCTAATATCTTCCCATGGTTGATATGGAATTGGGAGAGGCGTGTAATGGCCATGGGATTGAGCTTTAGACTTAGCTTTGCGGCATGTAGAGCATCGGTTGGTGAAGCGGTTGATGTCGCGAAACATCTTGGGCCAATAATAGTTCTTGGAGAGCGTAGCAACAAACTAAGAGAAGACTCGGGGATGCAAAGCTTGTTAGCTTTCATAAGATATCCATTTTTTATGTAATAGCGTTCCCAAGAGGTATGCTTCAAAAATTTAGCATAAGGAATAGCAAAAGTAGGATCATGCTCATACAAGTCTTTTATGTGCTCAAAGCCAATCACATCCTATTCAAGTTGAGTAATAGGCATGCATATGCAGGAAAGAGCGTCTGCCACAACATTTTATTTACATTTGATGTACTTGATGACATAAGGAAAACACTCAATGAATTCACTCCACTTAGCATGACGCTTGTTCAACTTGGTTTGACCCTTAAGGTATTTAAGCGTTTCATGATCGGTATGAATGATAAATTCATGAGGGCGAAGCTAGTGTTCCCATTCATGCAAAACTCGCACTAAAGCATATAACTCTTTGTCATAGATGGGGTAATTGAGTTGCACTCCGGAAAGTTTCTCACTAAAGTAAGGTATGGGGCGCTTCTCTTGCGTTAACACACCTCCTATGGCATTACCACTAGCATCACAATGAATCTCAAAGGGTTTGTCAAAGTTGGGTAATGCAAGCACGGGAGCATGAGTAAGCAAATTCTTAAGATCATTGAAAGCGGTGTCTTGGGATGCTCCCCAAACAAAAGGCGCATTTTTCTTGCTCAAAGCATGCAAAGGTGAAGCAATCGTGCTAAAGTCCTTCACAAATCTATGGTAGAAACCGGCTAAACCAAGGAAGCTACGCACTTGATGCAAGTTGGTTGGTTGTGGCCAAGTTTTAATAGCATTGATCTTGGAGTCATCAACATGAACACCCTTAGAGGAAACGACAAAACCTAAGAAAACGAGCTTATCAATGCCAAAAAGGCACTTTTTCCATGTTAGCATAGAGACGCTCTTTTCGAAGACTTTGCAAAATGGTTCGGACATGGGTGACATGATCTTTAAGAGATTTTCTATAAATAAGGATATCATCGAAGTAGACCACACCAAACTCACCAATGTAAGGGAGAAAGACATGATTCATAAGACGCATAAAAGTACCCGATGCTTTCGATAGACCCACAGGCATGACTAACCACTCATACAAACCAAACTTTGTTTTGAAAGCAGTTTTCCATTCATCACCCTCTTGTATGCGGATTTGATAGTAACCACTTTTAAGATCAATTTTAGAAAATATAGTGGCGCCACTAAGTTCATCAAGCATATCATCAAGGCATGGAATGGGATACCTATAGCAAACGGTGATAGCATTGATAGGTCTACAATCGGAGCACATGCGAAAGCCACCGTCTTGTTTTGGCACAAGAATGACCGGAATGGCAAAAGGACTCAAACTTTCGCGCACATGTCCATGGTCTATGAGATGCTTTACTTGCCTTTGTATTTCTTTGGTTTCGTCGGGGTTGACTCGGTAGGGAGCTTTGTTCGAAAGAGGTGCTCCGGGGATGAGGTCGATGCGGTGCTCGATGCCTCGTAGAGGTAGTCCTGGAGGTAGCTCGTCGGGGAAAACATCTTGGAATTCCTGCAAAAGAGAAGACAACACTAAAGGTAGAGCGTCAGAGGTGTTAGCTTTTGGTGTGTCGTCCTTGCACAAAAGGACATAGTGTAGGACACTAGATGGGTTCTCACACACTCCTCTTATCTCACTTTGGGTGGCAAATAGAACTAAGTTCTTCTTTTCGCTCATCGTGGAGGCACTCGATTTGGGCTTGTGGCACTCACTCTCTTTTTGGTGGTTCGCTCTCTCACCATTCTCTCCATGATGGGTGGCTTGCTTGTCGGCGATCACTTGGCTTGGAGACATAGGCAAAGTACATACTCCTTTCCTTTCATCTTGAAGATGTAGTGGTTAGTTCGGCCATTGTGGATCACACCTCTATCAAATTGCCATGGACGTCCAAGAAGAAGGTGGCAAACGGTCATTGGAATGACATCACACTCCAAAGTGTCTTTGTAGTCGCCAATTTTGAAGGAGACTTGTACTGGATGCTCGACTTAGATAGTGCCGGAGTCGCTAAGCCATTAAACTTTGTAGGGACGTGGGTGCTTCATCTTGGGCAATTGGAGCTTGGAGCAAAGTTCTTCACTTGCTAAGTTATGACAACTCCCTCCATCGATGTTGACCTTGACGGACCTTCCATTAATGTCGGCCTTGGTATGAAAGATATGGCATCTTTGGTCTTCTTCTTGGTGATGTTGAAGGGTCAATGCCTTGGAGACAACAAGAGCGGGACTTGAATCTTCATCACAAAAGACTTGTTCCTCTTCATTGTTCACTTGCCGGTGCATGGCGACTTGCTCAAGTGCTTCTGTTTCTCCTTCACTCATGGAGTCGTATGTACCATCATCGTTGAGGATCATGGTTCGCTTGTTGGTACACTCAAAGGACTTGTGGCCTCGGCCTCCGCATGTGAAGCATTTGAAGGAACTTGTCTTGACGGTCTCATCGGTTGGAGTAGATGATGATGAAGCTCTCGGCTTGAAGTTGCTTGTAGTAGGAGGATCACTTGGAGTTGTCGAAGTTTTCTTGTAACTCGACTTGTCGACCTTGGTTGTAGAAGGCTTGGTTGAGGTAGACGGTGTTGGAGTCGTTGAAGCTTGGGTGTTGAAGAAGCCGCATGACTTGGATGAGAACTTGAGAACTTGGCATACTTGAAGTCTTCTTGCACTTGACGTTCCGCTTTGGTAGCTTGATGCACTAGCTCGATGAGGTTCGAGTATGGTTGGAAGTCGGCGATCTTCTTGATGGGATGATTGAGTCCATTCAAGAAACGTGCCATAGTTTGCTCATCATCTTCCGTGACATTGGCTCGTATCATTGCAAGCTCCATCTCCTTGTAGTACTCTTCAACGCTCTTGGTTCCTTGCTTGAGTAGTTGGAGTTTCTTGAAGAGGTCACGGTTGTAGTAGGTAGGCACGAAACGTGCTCTCATGACATCCTTCATTTGCGTCGAAGTAGTGATGGGTGGTTCACCTCTTGCTTCTCGTCGCTCAATGACTTGTTCCCACCAAATGAGGACGTAATCTTGGAACTCAAGGGATGCCATCACCATCTTCTTCTCTTGCTCATAGTTGTGCAAGCGGAAGATTTTTTCGACCTTCAATGCCCATGAAAGGTACTCTTCGGGATCATTGCTTCCATTGAACTTGGGCATGGTGAACTTTAGCTTGCCGTAGCATTGCTCTTCATTGTGCTGGGGTCGAGGCTGCTGACGCCCATGTTGTTGAGCATTGTCAAACTCGTGTTGCTCTTCGTGAGGAGGGTTGTCGACCTCATGTTGCTCTTGTCGTGGAGGATTTCCATTTTCTTCATGCTCTTGGTGAACTTGGGGTTCTTGTGGAGCTTGTGGAGGGGCTTGTCGAGCTCGAGGACGAACTTGAGGAACTTGACGATGTGCACGTGATTGGTAAATCCTCTCTTGAACTTCTTCGCGAAGTGCTTCTTCTTGTTCACGCCAATGGCAATTGCGTGTGGCGATGGCGTGACTTGAATCTCGAAGGGCACGTTGCGCCTCAAGTGCTTGAGCTTCACGTAGTTGTTGTTCTTGGCGTTTTGCCTCGGCATCTTGTGCATCTTGGTGTAGACACGCTCGCTCTTCCTCTTCGTGTTGGCATTGTTGTTGCCGTTCTTGTGCTTGCGCAAAGTTAGCTTGGTTTTGACGGTGTTGATGCTCTTGAGAGTCGGTGTCGTGTAGAGGATTGAGGCTTGCTTGACGATCGTTGCGTGTGGCACGTCGAAGAGTGTTTGATGTCGGTGTACTTGAGCTGGAGAGGGTGAAGTCGGAGTGTCTACTTGAGCGGCTCTGTCTTGATGAGGATGAAGTGGAAGAAGAGCGGTTGAGCAACAAAGCACGAATCTCATCCATTCTTGCATCATTCTCTTGCTCATGATCGTCGAGCTTGTGATCGAAGTAGTCTCTTGTACATTGCTCGGAGAGTTGCAAGTCGGTGGCAAGGTTGTCGATGCGTTCACTCATTGCTTGTTGCTCTTGATGCAAAGCACGTTGTGCACCAAAGAGGTGGCTCTTTGTGACGTAGGTGTTCATGTCGTCGTCTTTCCTGATGAAGAGTGGGTTGGTAGAAGTACTTGGCCTATCCATCATTCCAAGGAAAATATGTGAGTGGTAGAAAGAGAAGAACGTATACCAGATGTACCTTGACCAAAGTTGAAGGTGGATCAATGATCACTCCAACGTGGAACAAGGAAATGGCACAATTGGTACCAATTTTTGTCGGTTTCTCACACCTACACAAGTAAAAGCTTATGGTGGAGCTTGGTTAGGATGGTGGCACAAAATTTGATGCAATTGTTAGTGAGCTTCAATAATGTTGGAAAAGATTCGCAAGTTTGCAATGCAACAAGTAGACCAAGCAATATAAGGTACACGAAAACACACATGCAAAGTGATAAGTGGGGTCGTGCAACCAAGGATGAGCCAAAATGTGGAATCCACGGAAATGCTCTTGTTGCACAACACTAGAGAGACGCTAGCACGATTGCACAATAGGAGGATACGAAGACTTGTGCACAACCTACTAAGCAAAAATGCAACGACTTCTATCCCAAGTATGCTCTATGTATGGTGTTTCGATGATATGAGCCAAGATGATCTAGTATGACAATCTTAATGTTGTATGGTGCTATGGTTCTTGCTTAAAAGCTCTTTGCTTATCTTTCCCTTTTGCTTAAAAGCTTGGTTGGCTCTTTGTTGTTTGAGCTCTTTTCTAATGCAATGCTTCACGAACCAAGATAGCAATTGTGTATGCAATGACAACCTTGTGACACAAGAGATGATACCAAGCTATGCACCAATGATATGTATGTATGCTATGGGAAGTATGATCACTAATGTGCATAAGTCATGTTGCTGGCAATACTCAAAGGCTAGTCTCGATGGGTAAGCGACGCAAAAGAGTAAGGCTATGATGGCTATCAATGTAATGGCAAGAATGATGTATGACTATACCAAGATGAGTTTACCGCTTCTTGCTTACGGTATGGTGTCAAAATGGTGGCACGAATACCAAGATGATATAGACGAGATGGTCGTTGTTGATGACGCGTCCGTGGCGAAGATGAGCGGCGGTGATGTTGGTGTCGAACCATACCTAAATAGCCGAAACACAATAGGACATGGAACCACAACTCAAATTCTCAGAGAAAAATGTGACAAAATTGTTGGAGTTGGTAGTGGTAAGCGATGGGGGTGTATGTGGTATATGGCGGTGCTATGTGGAAGTGGTGGTGGTATGCGGAAGTGTATGTGGGCACCGGAACAAAAATTTGGCGAAATATGGGCGGAAAACGGGGCGGTGGATGGAGATGTTGCTGCCATGGGCTGGATGTCCAGGCTTGATGGCCGGATGTCCGGGGTGCCGGATGTCCGGGCTCTGGATCCATGGACGAACTCGAAGATCTTCGCGTGGAGAGGTGAAATCCGGGCAAAATTCACGGAAATATGTGGATGGAAATTGGGGAAAAGAGGATGGAAAGCTAGATCTACCTACAACACACGAAATCCACGGATCAAATCCAACAAAACTTTATCACACCAACAAATCACAAAAAAAATTGGAGCTATTTTTGTGGGGAAATTTTTGAATTAGGGACAAAATCAACAAACACAAGGCTAGAAACACAACGGGGAGGCTCTGAAATCGTGATCAACATGGCTCATGATACCAAGATGATGTAGGGTAGGAACCCTAGGGGCCGATCTTTGAGCGGATCCCGCGAAGAACACGAGGAACATGAGGGGGGAAACGAGGGAAATCACGAGGGGAAACACGAGAGAATCACTAAAACCAACAAGAAATAGTCACACATATGCTAGATCCTCAAACACATAAGTGATACATGATCCACGGTCAACTAAGGACGATACAAGTAGCACGATCTTCTCCATGAGGAGGTCTTGAGGTTCTTCCCGTGAAGGGGTGTCGGTGTCAAAACCGGCGGATCTCGGGTAGGGGGTCCCGAACTGTGCGTCTAAGGCGGATGGTAACAGGAGGCAGGGGACACAGTGTTTTACCCAGGTTCGGGCCCTCTTGATGGAGGTAAAACCCAACGTCCTACTTGATTAATATTGATGATATGGGTAGTACAAGAGTAGATCTACCACGAGATCGGAGAGGCTAAACCCTAGAAGCTAGCCTATGGTATGATTGTATGCTGTCCTACGGACTAAAACCATCCGGTTTATATAGACACTGGAGAGGGCTAGGGTTACACAAGGTTGGTTACAAAGGAGGAGATATACATATCCGTATTTCCTAGCTTGCCTTCCACGCCAAGTAGAGTCCCATCCGGACACGAGACGAAGTCTTCAATCTTGTATCTTCATAGTCCAACAGTCCGGCCAAAGGATATAATCCGGCTGTCCGGAGACCCCCTAATCCAGGACTCCCTCAGTAGCCCCTGAACCAGGCTTCAGTGACGATGAGTCCGGCGCGCAATATTGTCTTCGGCATTGCAAGGCGGGTTCCTTCTCCGAATACATCACAGAAGAATTTGAATACAAGGATAGTGTCCGTCCCTGCAAAATAAGTTCCACATACCACCGTAGAGAGAATAATATTTTCACAAATCTAATTTGCTGACTTGTTTTGGCAACACGACATTATGCCATGGCCCGGTGATTATTCGAACCGTTTCCTTTAACTAGCCCCGCACATAACGCGAGGCAGTTTTTTGACACGTCTTGTCAAAGCAGAGATCGTGTCCCCCTATCATGGGATTCTCATCAATACGGGCGTGGGTAACCCAACCGCGCCATCGATTACGGCGCTTGGGGGATAAGCGAGTTTTACCAGGCTAGTGGGGACGCTTAGTTTCGTCCGCCCATATAAAGGGATAAGGATTTATCTTTTCATCCACGCCTTCTTCCTCCTTTGCTCATCCGTTTTCGCACACTCGAGCTCTAGCGCCCAAGTCCGCACTTCCCACCTCCACCTTCTCCAACCATGTCCGGAGCGGGAGGCAAGTGGATGGTCTCCTCCGCCACGGAGGGAGACATCAAGAAGCTGAGGAGAGCCGGATACCTGCCCGACGACATCGCGCACCGGCTCCCAGATGAGGGGCAGCTCATCCCCACCCCCAGGCCCCATGAGAGGGTAGTGTTCCTCACCCATTTTCTCCGCGCACTGGGATTCCCTCTCCACCCATTCGTCCCGGGGCTCATGTTCTACTACGGCCTGGATTTCCACGATCTGGCCCCGAACTTCACCCTCAACATCTCGGCGTTTATCGTCGTGTGTGAGGCCTTCCTCCGCATCAAGCCCCACTTCGGCTTATGGCTAAAGACCTTCAATGTCAAGCCGAAGGTTGTGGGCGGCCGCCAGGCGGAGTGCGGAGGCGCCATGGTGGGAAAGATGCCCAACGTTACATGGCTCGAGGGCTCCTTTGTGGAAACCATAAAGGGGTGGCAATCGGGGTGGTTCTACATCACCAAGCCGCGCGACCCTGCATGGGCAGCGGCCCCCGAGTTCCAATCTGGCATCCCCACGTGGCTCACCTCCTGGAAAGAGAAGGGCCTATCCTGGGGTAGTTCGGGAGAGCTGATCGGACTCCAAACATGGTGAACAAGAAGCTCAAACTCGTCAACGTAGTCCAGGTCATGCTCCACCGCCGGATCCTCCCATGCCAACAACGGGACTTCAACTTATGGGAGTTCAACCCAGCGCAGCACCGAACTTTGAACAGGCTCTTCAACACAACTCATGAAGATGCCTGGAGGGTGCCGTTCAAAAGCGCCGAGGTCCCCCCTCCCATTACCGAGGATCGCGGATTCAACGCGAAGCGCCAAGCCAGTCCGGTAAGTTGCTTTACCTTTCACAGGATACTTATTTTTTATAGATTGACTCCATGGGGATCTAAACTCCCGTACCTTTGACAGGACTGGCAGGAGACGGCCGGACAGATCGATTGTCCGGCTCCTTTGCCCGAAGGCCCAACAGACGCTCTTCTAGCGAAGATGCTGACTCCGGCTCCTTATACGGTGCCGGAGAAGACCAAGAAGGCCAAGGGAACCCAAAAGAGTTCCTGACGCCAGGCGTCGTCGGACTCACCGTCCGATGACTCTGCGGTGCACTCCTCCCCCGAAGACGAGGAAGAAGAAGAAGATGCTCCCCCTCCAGTTGGGGGAGATAAGAAAAGGAAGGCCGCCCCAACTGGGGGGGCGAGGGGTCCAAGAAGGGGAGAACTCTCCTTCTAGACTACTCTACCACTGCCGCCGACGGCGAAGACGAGTGGCTGCCCAGGGCCAAGCCCCTGGGGAAGTCGTAAGTATTCGGATACCAGAGTAAGTCATAGTATTCCTTTGCCGCACTACTTTACCTAACGCCGAAATATGATTATGCAGGCCGCCCCAAGCCCGTATCGATGTATCATCGGACGGCTCCCTGGGCTCGTCGGACATGGATAGCGATCTAGTTCCGACCGCCACCTTCCCTTATCCTGTGAACAACGCCGAGGTGCTGTCTCACGAGGCACCGGGTCAAGGGGAGACAGTCCCGGAGGCGCCTCAAGGCGGCCTCCCGGACTCTGGGAGCCGAGGGGACAAGGCCCCTGAGAGCTCCGAGTTCGGCCCTCAGCCGAACACCGTGCCAGAACCTCTAGTGGTTCCGGGCTCGGGCAGGCGGCCTCCTTCTAAGAGGGGCAAGACGCCTGTGCCGGTGACCTCTGTCCATCCAGAGGCGCCGGACAATCTGCTGGAAGCGCTTCGCGGCGCTTCCATCGACGAGGAGCACCGTACTATTACGAGTGCGGTGGTCCAGAAGGTTCAGTCCGCCAAGAGCGGATTGACTGAAGCCTGTGCCAGCCTTCTAACAGGCTTTGAGGTAAGTGTTTTAAAATATAGGAAAAATATTACCGCATAGACAGTAGCCCCTGATGCTTTGTTCGGTGTTCACAAAGAAAAGCCGAACAGAGGATCAAATAATATCGCAGGAGTCTAATATAAGTATGTCAATATGCGTATGCAGGCTTCGCTGCTGGCGTCCGTCGCACTGACTGCGGAGGTTGCCGTAGTGAAGCAGGACCTTGAGGGGTCCAAGAAAGAGCTCGGCCTTGCCAAGAGGCAGCTCGAGGAGAACAAGGGTAAGTAATACCCTGTCTATAGATATGTATATATATAAAAAGACGCGATTGCAAAATCACAGGATCATCGTATATCTGCCAGGGGCCACGACCAAGGTGGCGACCCTGAAGCAAGCGCTAACCAAGGCCGAAGATAAAGCGGCCAAGGAGCGCACCGAGCAAGAAAAGCAAGAGGCTCGAGTGGGCGAGGTGCAGCAAGAGCTTCAGGCTCTCGTGACGAAGCACGAGGCGTTGGAGCTTGACTTGAAGACGCGAGAGTCTGAGCTTGCCACGGCCCTCGAGAGCGCGAAAAGTGCCAAGGCCGAAGCCCAAAAGGCCCTCCAAGAGATCGACGCAATGAAGAATATAGCGACGGGTAAGGCATTCTATATGCAGAGCAAGCATGTAAAAGTAAATTACCGATTACTTACCCGAATTCGGAGCTCTCCAGGAGCATTCGCAGATTTGCCCCACAGCCACTACTAGGAAAAGGGCTATAGATGAAATTGACACTAATGGCGCACCAGAAATGTGGTGCGCCACTACTATATACTAATGGCGCACCATGTGTTGGTGCGCCATTAGTGTCCAAATACTAATGGCGCACCACATCCACGGTGCGCGATTAGTAACAAGATTTTTTTTTCAAAACTAGTAATGGCGCACCGTGGGAGTGGTGCGCCATTACTAGTTAGTAAAAAAATTTCAATTTTTTTCAGACTTTTTTTCAAAACTAGTAATGGCGCACCAGGGGATAGTGCGCCATTACTAGTTAAACTAGTAATGGCGCACCACATCCACGGTGCGCCACTAGTAATTTGTTTTCAATTTTTTTAATATTTTTTGAAAACTAGTAATGGCGCACCGTGGGAGTGGTGCGCCATTACTAGTTGAACTAGTAATGGCGCACCACTCCCACGGTGCGCCATTACTAACTTGGCCCAAAAATTCCCTCGCATGCACCCCCCCGAGGACCGCCTTTTAGTTTTAAAAAAATAAAAGAAAATGATGAACATATCAAAAAAATAAAAGAAAATAAGTTTCCCATGTGATATGTGGTCTAGTTGTTGGGAAAATTTACAAATATGAATTTCGACTTTATTTGCAAAATCTCTCTGGAATTTGTAAAATGGGCATAACTTTTGCATACGAACTCAGATTAAAAAGTTTTCTATATGAAAAATCATCTACTCAAAAAGTTACATCCGAATTTAACGGGGGGGGGGGCGTTAAACATTTTCAAAATCCTCAAAAACATAACAGAAAAAAGTTACGGGGCTTTTAAGATCTGGAGGGAAAAAAAATTCAAACTTACTAGTGGCACACTGTATGCTAGGTGCGCCACTAGTAACAGAAAAAAAAATTAGTTTCGATTTTTTTCGGGAATTTTTTTTCAAATTATGATACGTAATATGAACGGAAGTTTGAAATATTTTTCAAAATTTCATCACACTCATGAACATGAACAAAGTCCTAAACATCAACAAGGTTTAATAGGATTGATATGCTAGATATATCAACAAGTGCCTTTGAAGTGAGCTGGTGCTGGGGTTGGATAGAACTCTGAAGTTAAGCGTGCTTGGGATGGAGTAGTGTGAGGATGGTTGACCTTTCGGGAAGTTTGACCACGGAGTGCGATTTGACCTAAGATTAAGCATATTGACTTGAGATTAAGCCATAATGACCCGAGATTAAGAAAAAAAATAAAAAAAATTGAATTTTTTTTAAAAAAAAATTGAAAGTTTTTTTGAAAAAAAATTATTACTAATGGCACACTTCTATGTGGTGCGCCATTACTAAGTCAGATAGTAATGGTGCACCTCTAGGCATACTAATGGCGCACTACAGGTGCGCCATTAGTAGCTGGTATACTAATGGCGCACCAGTTAGTATATACTAATGGCGCACCAGTTAGTATATACTAATGGCGCACCAGTGATGCGCCATTAGTAAAAAATACTAGTGGCGTGGTACTAGTGGCACACCAGTAGTGCGCCATTAGTACGCAAAACTGGTGCGCCACTAGTAGGACTTTTCCTAGTAGTGATAGACATACCTCTAATCATCTAAGTGATCATGTGATCCATATCAACTAAACCATGTCCGATCACCACGTGAGATGGAGTAGTTTTCAATGGTGAACATCACTAAGTTGATCATATATACTATATGATTCACGCTCGACCTTTCGGTCTCAGTGTTTCGAGGCCATATCTGCATATGCTAGGCTAATCAAGTTTAACCCGAGTATTCTGCGTGTGCAAAACTGGCTTGCACCCATTTTATGTGAATGTAGAGCTTATCACACCCGATCATCATGTGGTGTCTCGGCACGACGAACTGTAGCAACAGTGCATACTCAGGGAGAACGCTTATACCTTGAAATTTAGTGAGAGATCATCTTATAATGCTACCTCCGTACTAAGCAAAATAAGATGCATAAAGGATAAACATCACATGCAAACAAAATAAGTGATATGATATGGTCATCATCATCTTGTGCCTTTGATCTCCATCTCCAAAGCATCATCATGATCACCATCGTCAGCAGCTTGACACCTTAATCTACATCGTAGCATCGTTGTCGTCTCGCCAACTATTGCTTCTACGACTATCGCTCCCGCTTAGTGATAAAGTAAATCAATTACATGGCGATTACATTTCATACAATAAAGCGACAACCATATGGCTCCTTCCAGTTGCCGATAACTTTTACAAAACATGATCATCTCGTACAACAATTTATATATCGTCATGTCTTGACCATATCACATCACAACATGCCCTTCATCCAAGAATACCGCCAAATCAAAGTAAGACAATGTTGGTAAGCAGTATGACTATTATCGCCCACAACTCTTTGTGTTCTACTCGTGCATATAACATCTTGAAAGTGCAACTATCCCTGGGTGGTTTTGATAATTCCTAACAACATATAGTTCATTGAGCTAACACTATTTCCAAATAAACATTTCAGGAAAGCTCAATGATTGGCATGGCATGGATGAGAAAAGTGGATCCCTCGAAATTCTAAGGACAAAGGATTGGCTCAATCTCAAATCTCAGGACTCTACATCTTTTTATTTTAAGTGATCCAAGATCACATTGAGTCCATGGGAAAAGCCAATACTATTAAGAGGGGATGAGGTGTTGCCTAATGGCTTGCTTGCTCAAAGTGCTTAGTGATATGCTCCAAAACCCTCAACTACTTTCTCACAACCACATATGTCTTACACCAAAAGTAAAACTCGGTCCCAACGAAATTTTCTATCCGGCGCCACCGAGTTCAGTTGACATAGCCACTGCCAGAAACCCTAGTCTTTTCGGTCTCACTGATAGGGATCTCAGTCTCACCGAGATGGGATTGTAATCTCTCTATTTCCCTTCGTAACGTTTCGGTCCAACCGAGATGAGCGATCGGTCCCACCGAGATTGCAATGCAAACTCTCTGTTTCCCTTTCATAACATTTCAGTCCAACCAAGATGAGCGAATCGATCCCACCGAGTTTGCCTGACCAACTCTCTGTTAGTCCATTACCAAAATCGGTCTCACCGAGTTTGTGTAATCGGTCTCACCGAGATTACGTTATGCCGTAACCCTAACGAAATCGGTCCCACCGAGTTGACATGTCGGTCCCACCGAAAATCCTAACATTCACATTTTGAACTAAATCAGTCTGACCGAGTTTCATGATTCGGTCCCACCGAGTTTGGTGATTTGTCTGTAACGGTTAGATTTTGTGTGGAGGCTATTTATACCCCTCCACCCACTCTTCATTCATGGAGAGAGCCATCAGAACATGCCTACACTTCCAACATAAATTTTCCGAGAGAGAACCACCTACACTTGTGTTGAGGTCAAGATATTCCACTCCAACCACATAAATCTTGATCTCTAGCCTTCCCCAAGTTGCTTTCCACTCAAATCATCTTTCCACCAAATCCAAATCCTGTGAGAGAGAGTTGAGTGTTGGGGAGACTATCATTTGAAGAAGAAGAGCAAGGGGTTCATCATCAACACACCATTTGTTACCTCTTGGAGAGTGGTGTCTCCTAGATTGGTTAGGTGTCACTTGGGAGGCTCCGTCAAGATTGTGGAGTTGAACCATGGAGTTTGTAAGGGCAAGGATATCGCCTACTTCGTGAAGATCTACCCGAGTGAGGTAAGTCCTTCGTGGTCGACGGCTATGGTGGGATAAACAAGGTTGCTTCTTCATGGACCCTTCGTGGGTGGAGCCCTCCGTGGACTCGCGCAACCGTTACCCTTCATGGGTTGAAGTCTCCATCAACGTGGATGTACGATAGCACCACCTATCAGAACCACGCCCAAAATCTCCATGTCTCCAATTGCGTTTGCACACTCCAAACTCCTCCCTTTACCTTCATATGCAATTGTTTTACTTTCCGCTGCTATACTCTTAGAATTGCATGTGTAGGTTGATTGCTTGACTTGTGCTAAGTTGGTAAAATCTGCCTAGAACTAAAATTGGGAAAAGGCTAGATTTTTATTTGGTCAAGTAGTCTAATCATCCCCTCTAGACATACTTTCGATCCTACAAGTGGTATTAGAGCTTTGGTCTCCATTTGCTTTGATTTCCATAGCTTTTGGTGGTCATAGCCTTGGTTTCACAACCTAGGAGATTATGGCGTCTAGCGAGGGAAATTACCACCGTAGAGGTCCTTACTTTGATGGTACAAATTTTGCTAGTTGGAAGCATAAGATGAAAATGCATATTCTTGGACATAACCCCGTTGTTTGGGCTATTGTGTGTATTGGCTTGCAAGGTGAATTCTTTGATGGGAGAGAACCAAACTGTGAAGCTACCGCGGAAGATTTGAAGATGCTACAATACAATGCTCAACCTTCAACGGATTATGCCCCGAAGAATTCAACAAAATCAGCCGTCTTGAGAATGCAAAGGAAATTTGGGATACTTTGATTGATATGCACGAAGGTACCGAATCTGTTAAGCAATCCAAATTGGATGTGCTTCAAAGTCATCTTGACAAGTTCAAAATGAAGGATGGTGAAGGCGTCGCTGAAATGTACTCTAGGCTTGCTCTCATCACGAATGAGATTGACGGCTTAGGAAGTGAAGAGATGACTGATAGATTCATCATCAAGAAGATCCTAAGAGCCTTGGATGGAAAATATGATACCGTGTGCACATTGATCCAAATGATGCCCAATTACAAAGATCTCAAGCCAACGGAAGTTATTGGAAGAATTGTTGCTCATGAGATGTCACTCAAGGATAAGAAGAGCTTCACAACAAGTCAAGTGGTGCTTACAAAGCCTCGTGTGATGCTCCCACATCATCAAGTGAGAAGCAAACCTTCAATGAAGAATTGAGTCTAATGGTGAAGAACTTCAACAAGTTCTACAAGAGTAGAAGCAAGGAAAGAAGTTCCAAGTCAAGGTCCTACAATGACAATAGATCTTCTAGTCGTGAGCGTAATTGCTACAATTGTGGAAGACCCGGACACTATTCCAATGAGTGTATGGCTCCCTACAAAAGAAGAGAAGATTCTCCCTACAAAAGAAGAAGTAGAAGAGAAGAATCACCATCACGAGAAAGAAGGAGTAGAGATGATCGCTACGAAAGAAGACCCTCTCAGAGAAGCAAGGACTTGGAAAGGAAGGACAAGTCATTAAGGAGCTACACAAAAAGAAGACATCAAGCTCATGTTGGTGAATGGGTATCCGGTTCCGACTCCAACAGTCACTCCGAAAGAAGTTATCACTCCGACTCCAAATATACCAAGATGAAGGTGTTGCCGGACTAGCACTTGTGACAACCAACTCCTACGACATATTTGACTCACCAAATAAAGGAATTGGGAGATGCTTCATGGCTAAAGGTCCAAAGGTAACACACCCCGAGTATGTTGATTTTAATAGTGATGAAGACGATTTGCTAGGAGATGATGATTTACTTGTTGACAATTCTAGTTATGAAAACTATGATGAGCTTGCTATTAATCATGATAATCAAGATAAAATGAATGACGATGATAAGAAGGAGATTGAGCGTCTAACTAAAGAACTAAACACTCTTAAGTTAGCTCATGAAACTACCTTGGAAGATCATCGAGAACTTTTAAAGACTCATGACAAGCTACGCTTTAAAAAACACAACCTTGAGCAAGAACATGAGTTTTTAAAGGCAATCAATGATGATCTTCGCAAGAAAAGTTCTTCTTACATTGCCAAGTGTTTACTCTTGTCTACTTACATGCCACTAGTTAATTCTAGTAACAAGAACAAGAAAGATTCTTCATCTAGTATTAACAACAATCATGCTAAATCCAATGTTGTTGCTTCTAGTAGCTCTCTTGATTCCACTAATGATTCTCTTAGCCAAGTTACACTTGAGCAAGAAAATAGCTTATTGAAGGGAATTATAGAGAAAGGTGTTCACAAGAGCCTTGTTGGAAGTTAACATTTTGAGGAAATAGTACGCAGGCAAGGAAGACACCGGAAGAATCAAGGTCTTGGTTTTGAACGGAAGTTCAATGCCAATGCAGTTGAGTGGGAAGAAGATCAATACCCCAAGACGAAGTTTGTTCCTTAACAAGAGAAGTATGATCCTACTTCTTTCAAAGGAACACAATCTCAAGATGATCTTCCACCACAAGACCACAAGCTAAAAGGCAAGGACATGCTTCAAGAGGAGATTGATGCATTTGAAGAAGCACCTAAGGCCTTGGTCAAGTGGGTTCCCAATACTACATAAAGTTCTACTTCATCAAGTACGACTACAACTCCAAGGATTCCCATCAAGATGGTGTGGATCCCGAAGAAAAAGAACTAGAGATTTCTTGAGGGTGACTCCGCCAACATACTTCACTCATATCATTTTGGCGAGGACAAGTGCAAACAACTTTCATATCTTGCACTAGTTCAAGGAGTCACAAACCCTCTTGTTGGTAAGACAAGGGACAAGGTAACCTAATGCTTCCATGGACATCATCTTGTGTACATATCACTCTATGTCTATGGATATCCTTGTTTGTTCCTAGTGGGACTAACCCATGTAGGTATTTAAAGTGCAACTCACTCCAAAGGATTGCTCCGAATGATCTACATCAACATTGAGCATCTACATCTTCAACACCTACATGAAGTCATCATCGACAAAACCCAAGGTTAGTTGATCCCTCTTAGGGGGGATATCACATCTAGTGGGAGCTTTACTCTAATCAATTGAGTTAAAGCAACTCTAATGGTGTGAACACAACAATGCTTTATGTAAAAGCGGCATCCCCACTTGTGCTTAAACGATGAGTATGACCTATGATCAAATGTTCTCATTTGACTCCTAAGTCAATATACTCATATATGGATGACCTAGTCATCGCCAATTGCTTGATAGATGATAGAGTGTTTGTGCATGCCTTGTCACATATTTCATTTGCCATCTTATTGAGTAAGCATGTTGGTTGCATATTTTACTCATTCAAGGACATCCATTTGTTGCTTTGATTGTTTGGCTTTTTCTCTTTTGCCAAATGGATGGACAAGAATGCCTAAGAACTCCCTCTAGCTATATATGTTTTTCTCGTCTCAAACTCTATTCATGCTACATCACAAAGTTTGATCCAGTCAGATTCGAACCACTCTGTGTGAGGAGCACTCGGAGTTCCCGATTCGTCATAGACTTAAACTTCCAAAACCTCTTTGTGCATTTCGGTCTGACCGATTCATCCTTTTTGGTCCTATCGAGATCACTTAGTTGATCTAGGTTTTCAATCTCGGTGCAACCGATTAGAACCTTTCGATCACACCAAGTTGCAGTAACTGCCTGCAGTTTTGCATCTCGGTGCCACCGAGTCGTTCCACTCAGTCACACCTATAGGGTCAGGTTATATATACCGACAGGCCAAATTTTGGAAATTTTTATGAAACCCCTTCGCCCGCGCATAACCTACTCTGCCACTTCGGGTCTCCGGATCGTCTTCTTGTCGCCAGCGACCACCCGCCGCTGGTCTCCGCCGCCGTCAACGACAATCTGCCCTGCCGTTGCCGCCGTAGCAAGTTCGCCGCCGAACTAGGGTACGAACTTGTTCTTTGTGATAATCTATAACTCCGATTCCTTGCACATTGCTTTGCCATGATTCTCGCCATGAATGAAATCATCCTGTCCAGCGAAAACGTCCCATAGATTAGTTTTGATTTGAAAATTTAGGGTTAGGTCTCCGCCGAATTCATCTCGGACCGACCGAGTTGTAGAAATCGGTCTCACCGATTTGGCTTAGGCCATTGCACATGTGTTTTTGGTCTGACCGAAAATTGCAAATCGATGTGACCAAGTTCAATTCTCTGTGAAACCCTAGCAGTCTCGGTGCCACCAAACTGTGACTCGTTCTGACTGAGTTCACTAGTTTAGGTTCCAAAAGCTGCTTTGGTATCACCGAGTTTACAAATTGATAGCTCCGAAATGCTTTTTGTGAAGAACTAAAACTAAGTTTTTGAGTCAATTGTTTTGCAAACTCCTGTACTTTGTGATGCTCATCTACTCTACCTCATCTATAATCTATTCAGAGGGTCTGCTGACAGTTTGCCTGCAAGATGTCTGATCAAAGTGACAGCCAGAACAAGTCTGAACAGCAGGTGCAGATGAGTGAGGGCACTAGTCCCTCCAGTTCTTCTGATGATGGCAGCAGGAGCACACCAAGTAACTTGCCAAAGGCAGCTACCAGGACAAGGAAGAAGAGAACTTCTGATTCAGAGGATGAAGATTATGTGGCTGTTGAGGATGAGGCCACTTCAAAGAAAAAGGTGCTAAAAAAGGAGTATGGCTCAGCTGCTACAGTCAAGCCAGGGATGCATAAGAAGGCACCACCAAAGAGAGTCCCCATGTCTAAGGCCAGAGCATCCACTATTGAAACCTCCAAGCCATCTGAAGAGGCAGTTGGCGAAGGAAAGAAAAGGAAGGAAAGGGTCATGAAGACCACTGCTAGAGTGCTTGGCGGATCATCAATTATGAGAGATGATGATGAAGAGGAAGAGGATGCTGCACCAGCACCCAAAGCACAAAAGCTCATGGGAGATGCAATCAGATCAGGGGCTGCTCCATCTAAGCCCAAAGTTGTTCCCAAGGCTACTGCTCCAGCTCAGAAGCCCAAGAGAAGCACTAGAAACATTTCTGCTGAGGAAAAGAACAAGGCCCCAGTGCCTGAAGCTGCTGAAGAAGAAGATGACTCGGTTGTGTTGAGGAAGCTGAAACCCAAGATCCCTGACCACAATGATGCACATCCAGTTGCAGAAAACATGAAAATCAGGAAGGATGCAGGATTGAGACTATGGAGACAGTCTGATCCTTATGCTATCAGGAGGAGAACTGTTGTGGACTACAGGTTTCACACCAAGGAACAAACAAGATTTTTATGAGACGGTGTTGCTTGACAAGAAGCCCATTGTATGTGACATGAAATGGGTGGATTGGGAGTTCATTAAGGAGAATGAGGATCACTTCCCAGGTGTGTATCATAGCTTCCAGGCATGTGGAGTTGACACATTTGTTGCCGAGAAGCTCACCAAGTGGAACGATGAGTTGATCATGCAGTTCTACTCAACTGCCCATTTCTATCCAGATGGGAAGATCGTTTGGATGTCTGAGGGTACCAGGTACCAATCTTCTATTGATGAATGGGCTCAGTTGATCAATGCCCCAAAAGAAAGTGAGGATGACTTGGATGTTTATGCTAATAAGAAGAAAGACCACAACACAATGGCCAACATGGACAAAGAGATCCCAGATGCTGCTTTGGATACACATAAGTTTGGATCTGTCCACTACCTGTTGTCTGGTCTGCCTACCATAAACTGGATTCTAAGTCACACACTGCTACCCAAGTCAGGTGATCACAAGATGATCAGAGGACATGTTATAAACTTGTTGCACATATTTGATGTCCCACAGAAGTTCAAGGTCATGAGTTTGATTGTTGAGACAATCAAGAGGACTGCTGCTGACCAGAAGAGAAGTTGTGGGTATGCCCCACAAATTCAAGAGCTCATCAACTCAAAGATGGGCACATGCACATATCTTTTGGATAAGGAGCACCTACTCATGTACCCTGAATTTGAAGACAACAGTGTGGTGATGGATGAAAATGAACCATCTTCAGCTCAAGCACATGAGAAGAGAGAGAAGGCAAGGGCAGAGAAAGCTGCAAGGATGCCAACTGCTGAAGAGGCAGCTCAGGTCTTCTTGAAGACCAGGCAAGATCAGCTTGGATATCTGATTCAAGCTACACTAAGAATTGAGAAGGGCTTGGCCACCTTGACTCGGAACTAGGAGAGTTTGGAGAGGATCGTTGAGCAGAAGTTTTATGATCAGGATGTCAAGGTAACTGAGATCCAAACTGCATTTGAGCAGCTACAGGAGGAAGCAGAGGAGAAGAAGGGAAAGTCTACCACTTATGCTTTCAAGCGAGTGCCACACAGTCCAAGGTCTGTTGAAGTGCCCGTAACAGATACTCGAGCTTCAGTGTCAGCACCAGCAGCCACAATTCCAGTGCCACCTCCAGCACCCACTCCATCAGCTCCAACTACTTCATTGGAATCCTTCATCCTTGGAGTTCTCTCTACACCATCTCCCGATGATCAAGCCTGAGAGTCGTTTAGCACTATGCATTTCTGAACTTTTTGGTAACTTGTTGCCAAAGGGGGAGAAAAATGTATAGATCATAGGCTTCGAGAGAGAGTGTGGTTCTTTTTATCTCTCTTGCTATTTTGGTTGAACTTATTTATTGAGTGCTTGTGTGAGATACCTTATGTCCTTGTGAGATACTTGTTGATCATGTGGTTGATCATATGCTACCCTTAATGTTTGGTTGAATGATGCTATCCTTTATATTCCTTACATGATCATTCACTTACTTGGTGATGAGTGCATGCTTTTAATCTCTATCATTTTGAGCACTCCACCAAGATGTATGTGACATGGAAGAGTAACCCATGATCCTAATCGATTGTGCATTTGCATTCAAAAGCAAATTTTAAATAATGCACAAATTTAGGGGGACCTCTTGCTTATCACATGCTTCTCAAAGCGACGATGTTTCTTCAATCTTATTTATCATTTGTCGAACCTTTGATCTATATGTTGTCATCAATTACCAAAAAGGGGGAGATTGAAAGTGCAACTATCCATGGGTGGTTTTGGTAATTCCTAACAACATATAGTTCATTGAGCTAATGCTATTTCAAGATAAACATTTCAGGAAAGCTAAATGATTGGCATGGCATGGATGAGAAAAGTGGATCCCTCAAAATTCTAAGAACAAAGGATTGGCTCAAGCTCAAAGCTTAGGACTTTACATCTTTCATTTTAAGTGATCCAAGATCACATTGAGTCCATAGGAAAAGCCAATACTATTAAGAGGGGATGAGGTGTTGCCTAATGGCTTGCTTGCTCAAAGTGCTTAGTGATATGCTCCAAAACCCTCAACTAGTTTCTCACATACACATATGTCTCAAACAAAAAGTCAAACTCGGCCCCACCAAAATTTTCTATCCGGCACCACCGAGTTTAGTTGACATAGCCACTGCCAGAAACTCTAGTTTTTTCGGTCTCACCGATAGGGATCTCAGTCTCACTGATAGGGATCTCGGTCTCACCGAGATGGGATTGTAATCTCTCTATTCCCCTTCGTAACGTTTTGGTCCAACCGAGATGAGCGATCGGTCCCACCGAGATTGCAATGCAAACTCTCCGTTTCCCTTTCGTAACGTTTTGGTCCAACTGAGATGATCCAAATCCCGTGAGAGAGAGTTGAGTGTTGGGGAGACTATCATTTGAAGCAGAAGAGCAAGGGGTTCATCATCAACACACCATTTGTTACCTCTTGGAGAGTGGTGTCTCCTAGATTGGTTAGGTTTCACTTGGGAGCCTCCCTCAAGATTGTGGAGTTGAACCAAGGAGTTTGTAAGGGCAAGGAGATCGCCTACTTCGTGAAGATCTACCCGAGTGAGGCAAGTCCTTCGTGGGCGACGGCCATGGTGGGATAGACAAGGTTGCTTCTTCGTGGACCCTTCGTGGGTGGAGCCCTCCGTGGACTCGCGCAACCGTTACCCTTCATGGGTTGAAGTCTCCATCAACGTGGATGTACGATAGCACCACCTATCGGAACCACGCCAAAAATCTCCGTGTCTCCAATTGCGTTTGCACACTCCAAACTCCTCCCTTTACCTTCATATGCAATTGTTTTACTTTCCGCTGCTATACTCTTAGAATTGCATGTGTAGGTTGATTGCTTGACTTGTGCTAAGTTGCTAAAATCTGTCTAGAACTAAAATTGGGAAAAGTCTAGATTTTTATCTGGTCAAGTAGTCTAATCACCCCCCTCTAGACATACTTTCGATCCTACACATCTACGCATAGACCTGGCTCGGATGCCACTGTCGGGGAATGCAGTATTTCAATATTTTACCTACGATCATGCAAGATCTATCTAGGAGATGCAAAGGAACGAGAGGGGAGAGTGTGTCTACGTACCCTCGTAGACCGAAAGTGGAAGCGTTTAGTTATGCGGTTGATGTAGTCGAACGTCTTCGCGACCCAACCGATCCATGTACCGCGTAACGCACTTCCGCGATCAGCACACGTTCAGCTCGGTGACGTCCCTCGAACTCTTGATCCAGTTGAGGCCGAGGGAGAGTTCCGTCAGCATGACGGCGTGGCGACGGTGATGATGATGTTTACCGACACAGGGCTTCGCCTAAGCACTACGACGATATGACCGAGGTGTGTAACTGTGGAGGGGGGCACCGCACACGGCTAAGAGAAACTTGTGTGTCCTTTGGGGTGCCCCCTCCCACGTATATAAAGGGGGAGGAGGAGGAGGAGGCCGGCCCTAGAGGGGGCGCGCGCCATTGGGAGTCCAACTAGGATTCCCAATCCTAGTTGGAGTCCCCTTCCATCCAAGAGAGGGAGAAGGAAGGAAGGAGGAGGAGGGGAGAAGGAAAGAGGGGGCACTGCCCCCTCCCTAGTCCAATTCGGACCGGCCATGGGGGGCACACGGCCTACCTTGTGGCCCTCCTATCCTTTCCTCTAGGGCCCATGAACTTCTGGGGGGGGGTCCGGTAACCCCCGGTACTCCGAAAATTATCCGAAATGACCCGAACCATTCTGGTGTCCGAATGTAGCCTTCCAATATATGAATCTTTATGTCTCAACCACTTCGGGACTCCTCGTCATGTCCGTGATCATATCCGGGACTCCGAACAAACTTCGGTTCATCAAAACAGGAAACTCATAATACAAATCGTCATGGAACGTCAAGTGTGTGGACCCTACGGGTTCGAGAACTATGTAGACATGACTGAGACATATCTCCGGTCAATAGCCAATAGCAGAACCTAGATGCTCATATTGGCTCCTACATATTCTACGAAGATCTTTATCGGTCAAACCGCATAACAACATACGTTGTTCCCTTTGTCATCGGTATGTTACTTGCCCGAGATTCGATCGTCGGTATCATCATACCTAGTTCAATCTCGTCACATGCAAGTTTCTTTACTCATTCCGTAATGCATCATCCCATGGCTAACTCATTAGACACATTGATTGCAAGGATCATAGTGATGTGCATTACCGAGAAGGCCCAGAGATACCTCTTCGATACACGGAGTGACAAATCCTAATCTCGATCTATGCCAACTCAACAAACACCATCGGAGACACCTGTAGAGCATCTTTATAATCACCCAGTTATGTTGTGACTTTTGATAGCGCACAAGGTGTTCCTCTGGTATTCGCGATTTGCATAATCTCATAGTCTGAGGAACATGTATAAGTCATGAAAAAAGCAATAGCGGAAAAAACTAAACGATCATTATGCTAAGCTAACGGATGGGACTTGTCCATTATACGTCCATTTGCATCATGCTTTTATATCGATATTTATTGCATTATGGGCTCTTATTACACATTATATCACAATACTTATGCCTATTCTCTCTTATTTTACAAGGTTTACATGAAGAGGGAGAATGCCGGCAGCTGGGATTCTGGGCTGAAAAAGGAGCAAATATTAGAGACCTATTTTGCAGAGCTCCAAAAGTCTTGAAACTTCACGGAAGTTATTTTCAGAATATATAAAAATATTGGGCGAAAGAAGTTCCAGAGGGGGCCCACACCCTGGCCACGAGGGTGGGGGGCGCGCCCCCCTGCCTCATGGCCCCCCTGGTGGCCCTCCGATGCCCATCTTCTACTATATCAAGTCTTTCGTCGAGGAAAAAATCATAAGCAAGATCTCGGGAAGAAACTCCGCTGCCATGTAACATCCAAAATTTTTAAATTTTGGAATGTTATATTAAATAAATAACTTTGATTATTTGTTTGATTGTGAGTGACTGATTGTGTGAAATTGAGTGGCATTTGGAAATTTCAGAGGCATTTGCATTTTATTTGAATTTGGATTCAACTTGGCATTCGAAATTTATTTGAAATACCCGTGACAAATACTTGTTTAAAAGTATGAGAGGAGCTAACATGACACTCCCAAAAAGTCAGGAGAAAATTAATGCCAAAAGTTTTTGAATTCAAATTTGAGTTTATTTGGAATTTATATAAAAAAATTGTTTTTTGTTTGGATTTTACCTCTGGAAAAATGTGCTCGGTGATAGGATTTATTTTTCTGGGAATTTTGATATATATATATGTCCTATATAAAATTTATATTATATTTTCTCTATATTTATTTTTCTGTCTTATTTCAAAAAAAGGGCAACGCCCAGCCAGCGCACGAGCGCTTTAGCATCGTGCTTTAGGCCACGCACCAACTTCTTTGTCAAAAAAAGGGAAGAAACCAGGCCCAGCCCAGCAAGCAGCCAGGCCAGCGCCCAGCACACGAGCGCCGCCCGCACAAGGTCGAGGAGGCCAGCGCCAATGCTCGCTCGATCCCCAGCGCGTCGGCCGCCCGAACCTCTCCCCATCCCCCACGGTCACTGCCTGAAGGGCCCCACCTCTTCTTTCTTCTCCCCATGAACCCAACAATACAGAAACCTACACGTACACGTACCCAACGCCGCCGCCACGTCCGATCCTCTTGGAAACCCTATCTCCAAGCTTCCCCTCGCCCAAGGAAGATGTCATATAAATAGCCCCGACCCTCCTCTTCCGATTCCCCTTGAAATCTCTCGCCACGTCCACCCCTATAGCTCGTACTTGTCGTTCCAATCTGGCCGAAGACGCTGTAGTTCATCGTCATTTTTCCACTCCGGTGAGCCATCCAGAGTCTTCTTCTTTTGTGTTTCGACGACTCTCAATCTCTAGTTTTGTTTTGACAAGGTCTTGCATCCCCTCTCCATCTACAGAGGCCATACCAAACTCGTTGTCTTCGTCGAAGCACCTGGAGCACCGAGTTTCGTCACCTTGCCCCGCAGCCATCCGACGTTCCCAAGTTACTCCGTCGCCACCTCCGTAACCGCGACTCATCACCGCATCTACTCGACACCTCCGCCGCTGCCTCCGACCATCGGAACCGCCGGAGCCGAGTCGCCCCATCGCCCCAACATACGTTGATTCTTCTCTGTACTTATGAGCTCTATCGTTCAGTTAAGAAAAAAAATTGTTCTGGTTTTTCTTATATTGACCGGTTTTATTTAGATCGGTTTGTTTGGTAGATCGGTTTTCTTTGGTTAGATCGAACCGGTTCGCTGTTTTTTTATGAAGAGCGGACTAGAGTTTTAGTTATCTTACAGCCGAGCACTGTATAGATTCGGATCGCACACTTCCCTGGCCCAATAGGAGCCCGACTTGTAGCTAGTGCCCGATCTGTTTTTTTTTTGTTTCGTTTTAAAAAAACAGAATAGTTCTGATTTTAGATTGCTTATAACTTTTATGTTTTAGATCCAATTTGAGTGATTCCAATTGCCCTAGTTTCGTAATTTTGTCTAGTTTCTGTATAAAATAGTTTAGGCCATGTTTTAGTTTTTAAAAAATTGTTTTTATGAGATTTATTCAGATTAGTATTTCTGCTATAAAATGAGGTAGAATTAATATTTTTAGGTGATTCTTTTTGCCACTGCTTTGTTTTGACCTTGCCTAGCAGTAGGATTAATTTGGGTATTTATAGATTTCATTAAAATTAGTTTTACTCGAAAACAACTCTGTTTTACTTTATGTCACTTTGTTTATGTTTTCTCTTGTTTTAATTACTCTAAAAATTATTTTCACCTCTGTTATATTTTATTTCAGATTTGTTTCTGTAGTACTAGAGGGTGAAAATTTATTTACAGAAAAATAAAATGTTTTATTTCTTTTTCTTACTAGTTTTGTTTTACGCATAATTAGAGTTTTTTTTAGCTTTTTATGTGTTTCCTTTTGCTAGTAAAACTTTATGAAAATACTTTATGTTAACTTAGTTGATTTAAATTTTATTTTCTGTTGAAGTTATTAGTTTAGTATTTTCTTTGTTAAGTTTTGCTTAGGACAAAACTATCTTTGTAGTTAAGGCAAAAGGTTTTCCTAGTAGGTTCTTTATAGTTTTCCCCTATTAGTTCTTTCGATGTGCTATTTGTTTTGTGTTGGGTTTTCTTATTGAGTTTTCTTTTGATTGTTAGATTTGCTTGCTAGAATGCTTGCTTATGAAAATTTCATGTTTGTGATTATAGATTTCATCGGAGAGTTGCGAATAGTCCTATCAAGTTAGTTTCGAGAGCGTTGTTATCTTCATCAACTTACCAGGCAAGTTCACTTTGACCATATTTTCCATACCTATGTTTATTTGCATGTAGTAGCACCCTTTCAACAATCTCTCCAGTAGTGTTATTGAATCTTGTAGTTGAGTAGAATGCATGAGGTAGAAACCCATCTCCCAGTTACCAAACCCGGGACGTTATATAGTTTTAATGCTACGCTATAGTAGACGGGGTTTGGTATGAGTGCATGAGAGTCATGTGAAAAAGGAGGACTCTACGTCAATGGTGACAACTTCATGATGGCACCGGCAAGGACTGCATCTTCCGGACTCCTCAAGATTTCGAGACTCGAGACAAGAATTCAATACACACTACTGGGTGAAGGACGGTTGACGGGCACCCTGGAGAAACCAGTGGTTGGCCGGGATGCATGGAGAAGCGCCATGACATCTTGCGGAAAGCTTCACTCAGACTCAAAGAGACGGAAAAATACTTCATGCCCGGAAGCTTACCTGTGCAACCGCAAGTCACTATGGGCTCTGACTTGGTTGACCTTAGTTGTGACTCTGGCTGGGACGGTGCTAGCAGATGTAGAACTACGGTAGGATTGGATGAGCACCGGACAGTGGTCAGAGGAACTCTTAGGAAGACCATGTTTCGGTCATCTTGTTCTCAAACACCCTGAAGTGCGAGAATGTAAAGAGAGGGATCGAATCTTGCGGGTAAAGTGTACAAACCTCTATAGAGGGTTAAAACCTAATCGATTAACCGTGTCCCCGGTTACGGACAATTTGAGCCTCTGGACTTGGATCTATCTCGGAACTCCCAACACCGGACTGATAACTTAATTATGGGCAACTTATGATGATTTGGGTATGGGACATCGGTTGGCGGAACCATGTCATGACAGAAAACTTCATAGTACAGACTCTTGATATTCCTTTGTTGTAGGGAAAATAAAACCAGCTTTTACGCAAAAACATCAGACACAGAGCCACAAAGCCATATTGCATATAGAATAGTTTTATCATCTGCTTTCCTCATATTGTGATCTTGCCGGTACATTCGATGTACTGACCTACACGGCTGCAACATCTCATGTGCAGATATGTTCCTTCCGACGAGTAAGAGTACGGTACAGGGTTACGTTCTACACTCAACCTGCCGATGGCGTTGATGGGACTCCACACCCGATTATTTGTTTCCGCTGAGACTTATGAGGTATATATCAGTTTTACGTTATTTATTCATGTGATTGCACTTTAATATATACATTGATGTACTGTGTGTGCCAGCATACCGATCCAGGGATGGCACAGATACACAGAGACTTGACCGTTTGAGGTCGGGTCGCTACACGCCACGAGGCGGAACCTTGGCGGAACCAATCTAGGGCTCCGGTAGAGCTGTTCTGCCGGGGAAACTTCCCTCTGGGAGGGGGAAATCATCGCCATCGTCATCACCAACGATCCTCTCACGGGAGGGGGTCAATCTCCATTAACATCTTCACCAGCACCATCTCATCTCAAACCCTAGTTCATCTCTTGTATCCAATCTTTGTATCCAAACCTCAGATTGGTACCTGTGGGTTGCTAGTAGTGTTGATTACTCCTTGTAGTTGATGCTAGTTGGTTTATTTGGTGGAAAATCATAT